>NC_141879.1:218478750-218631071 GCF_056163025.1 Triticum urartu | reverse complement strand
ATAGCTTTTGCACTTTTCAACTTTTTTGTGTGTATGCTTGTGTTCTTTAATAATGGCTGGCATTCTTCATATGGAGGGTGTTGCAGCGCCGATAGCAAAAACATGGCGATTGATGACAGGTTATTAGCAACATTTCGTTGGTTGTTGTAGGAGATACCCGGTAGTTAAGGTGGTTAAGGAGCGTAATTACAGAACACACTTGAAAGGAGTACTGAAACTTATGATGTCAAAATCGAAGGGAGAGACCACAGATGATATGTTGTTTTTGTTTTACTGTCTTAAGCTGGGATTTTGGTGTGATTCATGGCAGAATTTGGATCCTATCAGTCTATGAGTTGCAAACAAAACAATTTGTGACTTGTAGAGCATTGATAATCAAAGGCAATAATTTAATCTTCCTTCATAGATAATCAAATACTTTTGTATATGAAGAGATCTTTTGATAGTTGAAGTTCATAGATCATATATTTTTTTGGCGAATTAGGAGGGCCCTTCACAAGGTGAATCTGTAAAAGCGTGTGCAAACTAAGGTTCTAAAATTTTGGTTTTGCGGAGTTTTAAATCATGGAGTATTTTGAGCTCTTTTTTTATCGGTATAATGCCATGGTCTATTAGTATCACGAAAATCATAAAATGTTAGTAATCAACCATATGAGATTTACGTAGAACAAAAAATCTTTAGTTTACAATACATAGACACACAGCTACTTATTGTTATATTACAATTATACTAAGGCCCCCCGAGTTTTGGTTTCGCCCCGGGCCCCCAAAATCTCAGGACCGGCCCTGACTAAGACTTAATTAAATCTCAGTCGACTAAGACCTAACCACACGTCCACACCCGTGACCTAAAGCTAACTGATAGCATATTTTTTTTTGAGAAACAACAGGCAGCATATGTGCTGCCAATGACGCCAGCGTAATCCTGCCCACTATTCCAGCCCACAACACTTAGGTAAAACAGATTTGGTACTTAAATGGGCTGCATGCAGTGTGGCCCATTTAGCACACGTTATTTCCTTTTTAAAGGAAAAGGTACATAAATAATAGTAACAATTAGATTAAAATATTTGTGTGTAATTAATTAACTCGTGGTGAACAAATATTCATGTGCACATATTTTTTTAAATCCATAAACAGGGCCATAGTGTCGGTTACAAATATTTGTGGTACATAAATAAGAACCTCATGATAGACAAATATACGTGTGCACACAAGGTAAATATATAAAGGTATGCAATAAAATATCTTACTAAAATCTATTCCTGTATTTTGTTTGAAATATTCACCTATTATTTGCAAAAACTATTTTAAATGTAATCCAATAGTGTTTAAAAATTTCTACTTAATACAAACATTTAAAATAAACTGTCATGGATTATATTTAAATAATAAAATAATGCAATGTATAGTGAATACATCATTTCTTACAGGCATGGTTTATATTTAAATAATACATAATCATTTTTAAAATTACATGAGTATTTTTTAAAAGTTAGTTATTTTAGTTTTGAATGGAGTATTTATAAGATGAATAGTTGAACTTTATTTTTACTACTATAATTATAATTTACAGATTATATTTACCATCTTTTAGGGGATTTTACATTTTTTAAAGAAATATAAAATATGCTAAATGGGCTGCACTACTCCAACCGTTTATATTCACTGTATACATATAGCATCAGGAGCCATAAAAATGTCTCAAACAAATCAGGAGCTATAATACAATATATTAATTGATTGTGGGCACGGTGGCTAGCACATTATTCTTTTTATCTTGAGATCTCGGCTTCGAGTCCAGTCTGGTACTATTTTTTGTTTAAATTTTGCTGACAGACGAGACCCATTAGTCATAGAGACACATTGTATTATAGTATTCCTGTTTGGTATTTATAAGTGGGCCCCATGCCAAGTCAGGCATATACGGTGCCACATCAGCGCATTTTACGTATACGAATGGGATTAGCACCATATTTGCGCATTCATGTCAAGTTTTAGAACCAGTTCGATGTACTTTTCATGTTCAGGCACTAAACTGAACATCCATAACAAGTTCAAGTACCACTGATGTATTTACCTCTAAAAATATTCTCTCCAATCTCCATCCAATTCACACACACTTTGCCTGTTTCCGCTACTTCTCAAATCCAATTAATCCACATGCCATGTAACTTTTTCTATGCATTACCTTTAGCAAGAAATTTCTTAAGCTTTCCAAAGTCCAACTGAAATAAAGTTCCTGCAGAGTGTAAGGTTTTCAACTCAAGTCCTTAGAAATGTGTTTGGTTTGCGTCATGGGCTGAAATATTATGGTGCTGCTCCCGAGACATATGTGTTTGGTTTGAAAGCAAACTGAAACTGACTGATACCTGCAAGAAAAATATACCCCTATAAGCATCTTCAACCACACTTGCCTAATGTAAAGCCTCCGCAGTATGGAGCCGACGAGCCCCCATTTGTCCACCCGAGCAACCACACTTTCATTTTCAAAACCTTAAACCCATGCAAACGAAAGCATCGTGGATCATTCAATCATACAAGTATCAGACATCAATGAAAATAACACAAGACTATTCAAAGATGAATAAATATTTAAATTAAAAACATAGTTCAAACATAAATATTATCCAAAGTGCGTCTGTTGATCTCGAAGTTGTGGATGCATCTCTAGGAAGTTAACAACATGCAAAGTTAGCATCTCATGTTATCCAAAGATGAATAAGTTGTTGATGCATCTCTAGGAAATATATTATATTATCTATGTCGTTAATAAAATTATAAGAAATGCATTTACGAAGAGAGACTACTAAGGCACAACACAAGACTACTAAGGCACTTTATCATGTTCGATCGTCTCGCCACCTTCCTCTTGCTCATCCTACTCAGCCGGCTCGTGACCCTAGACCTCTTGCCATGTATTCTTCCTCATTCTATTCATGAAACAGGCTTTCGCCTCGCTTATTATAGATAAAGCACAAACACTAGATTCTCTCTTTTATATTTGTTGTCGCTTTGATGCCAACATCACGATAAGGTATTATTCCAAGTCCTCGCTCCGTTGGTTTTACCATGGTTATGATGAGCCCCCAAAGGTGTCCGGTCGCCCATGTGGCCACATTCTCTAATTCTCAAAAAAAAAGTGGCCACATTCTCTCCAAAAGAGCAAGGAGCGAACATTCGAAGAGTAGATTTTTCATTTACTAAATTAATTTTGGCTTCCAGACAAGTATAACCACATATAATTCACCGTTGAAAATAGTTATCTTCTGAACCGTTCAAACAACCAGCAATTGCTAACTAGAGTCTCCCTAAAAATAAGGCCACCGACTAAACGCTGTGTTCAAAGTTAGCCACGAGACTCGTTCATCTCCAAGACTCCAACAACCTTGCCGCCCACTCATATCACGTACATGCACGCACGTACGTAGACAGGGGCCTCGACATGCCGCCCACCACCAACTCTTCTTCAACCTCTGACCCCCAAGATTAGCTAGCCTGCTAATCCGGCCTATAAGACTCCCCCTCCATTCCCCCCTTCTTCCCCACGCAAGCATCAAGGGCACGAATAAGCAATCCCAGCTTTGCCAATAAGCCCTTGTGCTTCCTCATCTCCCTCTTTCGACTTTCTCAGGTCATGGAGATGAAGAAGATTGCCTGCGCCGTCCTCATCGCCGCATCGGCGACCGTTGCCCTCGCTGCCGATGGTCCGGCCCTTGCCCCGGCGGGAGCCCTGGCGGGAGCCCCGGCGGCGGGAGCCTCCGCAGCAACCGGCGCCTTCCCGGCCGTCGGCGCGGTGCTCGGCGCCTCCGTACTCTCCTTCTTGTCTTACTACATGCAGTAAGTAAGCGAAGGAAGATACGTGCACCTGGAGGAGGATGAAGAGGACAAATGCTGCTGGTGCTTCCTGTATTTCGTTAATTTGATGTGTGTCGGTTTTCGTTTTTGTGATACATGTATCTTTTATTTGGTTTGAAACTGGATTACTTGACCATATGTTGATTGATCCATTCATTTCATTAATGGAAATTTTCACTCTTTGTTCATTTGATTGCCTTTTCTTACCGTCGTGAATTGATCTCTAACTTTACTATGTATAAACGATGTGAGATTTTTTGTATGAGATTTTGGTTGTTCTACTGTATCACCCTTATTATCTTAAAACTTATAGGGACATTTTATAATTAATTAGAGCATAAAAGGAAGAAAAAAAAACATCTTCTTACAAGATCCTAGCAAAAGAGAGGATGCTTTATTAATATAAGGCCATTAGGATTACTTTTATTTATCATAACATGAAATTACTAAGATATATTTCATGCCATCCGTTGATGCATCCTCTGATCATATAGCATGTGAATCACCCAACTCTTGGAACCACAATCACCTTGGCGTTTGCATAGTCACCATTGGGCGTGGCAGCCACAAAGATCCTAACGCGATTGCAACAGTAGTCACCGGTAACAACGGCATCTTGGGGAACGTAAATCGCATCGGTGGAAGGTCTCTCTTTCTCAATCACATCTTTTGCCTCCTTGCCCTTCCTGCCCAACAACTCTGGCCAGATCAACTTGCCCGCTGTTGTGCATGCACAGTAACAATGAATGATTAATGTGGTTTAACCTCTGAACTAAAACAGTACGGTTATATCAGACTAAAAAAAATAAGCGATGGAATTATGCGAAAGTTGAAGCATGAACACGAGAACTCTTACGGCATTGGCCAGTGACAGGGGAGCTGCAGGTCCTTTCAACATGGTATGCCATGGTTGCTAAACTTTCTTCTGTTATGTGGAGGATGACGGCCGGGTACAATTGTGTATTTATATGCAAAACTTGTAATTAAGTGACTCGTTAATGCATTAAAACTATTGCGTCATTCATCACAATAGAGCGAGGCAATTTCCGTTGGCCAGACACACTTATTAAATCAAATTAAGACAGTAAATATACACAATGGCTATAATGGTGTATTAAAATTGCCGAGGATTGAGGTGACTAAAAATAGGCTCGTGCGAGCTGATTTAGTATTGAATTATAAAATTACTTGTAATTGTTATTCATGAATTTGAAAATTAGTTAATTTTTAGTAGCATCAATCCTTGGTTATTATTTAACACGTTTTATGGCCAGGATCTATTTGTTTATTCTCTTGATTTGACTCGGTGCATTTGCATACCCTTCGGGCAATCATGGATCTCGCGCTCGCAATGTATCATCGTGGATTTGAAGCATACTCCGATGCAAGAAGAAGGGGGCAGGATTGAAGAAATTTTGTAGCCGAGCTTCTCGAAAACTTTGGATGTGTTATAGGGATAAATGAAAATGAATATTAAGGTTTATGGCGCATTATCGGCGTGATTTCCTTTTCTATACCTACTATTAAAGGGAATAGGTATTCTTGGTTTGGTTCAGTCCAACTATTAAAGGGAATATATATTCTTGGTTTGGTTCAGTCCTTTTCATTTTGATGGGTCTTTTATGGGCTTCATAGAGTCCGCAAAAAATAATTAGGTCAAAATAAATTAACATTGTGGGAATTTAAACATGACCTCCTATCTGGATCTTCGATGCAACGACCTATGCGTCATTCACATTTACTAAATTCCAACTCGCTCTAAATATATGAGTGACAGTCCTCATGTTTAAGCAAATGAGCTAATTAAAGAAAGGATTGTGGACTTAAATAAAATATTTAAACGGATGTGGCTAATTAAAAAAGAATTATGGATAAACCGGTGGAATAATTAAAAGAAAGATTGTGGTTTTAATAAATAGAATTTTCAAATAGATGAGGCTAATTAAAGGAAGGACTTGAGATAAAAAGGTAGGATAGTTAAAAGGAAGGATCTGTATGCTTCAATGTGTTGGAGATATAAAATTCGAAAAGGAAGGATTTGATTCCCGACTAAAACGGGTGAGGACGTCACGGTAACTAAAGAAAGGATTATACTTAGATGGAATTAGTGGGAGATTATGCCCAACAAAGAAAATATGAACACGGCTAAATTGCATCGTATTTTTTATGTTCATTTTGTAGAAGGAGCGTTGCAACAATTTTTTATAATGAATCCGGTGCTGTGGGACATTATACTTGCACAAAATATCAATTTTTCCCATTGCAACGCACGGGCATATGTGCTAGTTGTCTCTTATTTACTTAAAAATTACCATTTCCTATTTTGCACCCACGTTTATGGCCAGGATTTGTTTACTTATTCTCTTGATCCTTTTTGTTTTGTTTTTGCGAATGGTTTTTTCTCTTGATCTGACTCAGTGTGTTTGCATACCCTTCCGTAGTTTTTTTTTAGAAAAGGAGCATACCCTTCCGTAGTGTGGCTCAAACTAGATATTTGTGTCTGTCATGAGAGTCTGGTACACAATGTCGGGCAGCGACGATGATTATGAGAGTAAGCATGTGTCGGTGGCCGGGATCGATGATCGTCGATGGTGGGCATGGCCCGCCTTGCTTGATGATCTCAACTAGCACCATGGGCTTCAAGCATACTCCGATGCGAGAAGAATATAGTAAAATCGAAGAGTGTTGTAGCCTAGTTTCTTAGAACTTGTAGGGGCCAGAAAAATATATTGAAGATCATGACGCTCATTATCAAAATGATTTCCTGTTAGTTCTCTCAGAATTTTCATTGCTTAACCAATTTCTAACTCACGGTAACCTCTGTCAATTCTCCACTTGATTTTTGAGTAAAACAATGCAAAGTTCCCTTTGAGTAGGCCAATGCAAAAGGAGTTGCCACAAAAAGCACATGCCATTTATCTATCTATCTATCTACTACCCCTATAAAAACATGAAGCGCGGAGATTCAAATATATTCTGTCCGCTCATACAACAAATCCTATAGTTCGAAATCATTCAATCTTTAGTGCTAAAATTGCAATTAGTGCTAACGCAATTGCCTACCCATGTCGACTCGTAAGAAAACCGCCCCTACGCCCGGCCCTCACGAACATGGCGGCCCGCTCTCGCTTGTACGCCCCGCGCCAGGCCACCGACCCTCGTCGGGCCTCCTCGCCTCCCTTCCCGCCCCCTCGTCGGACATCCCCACTGCTCCGATGCCGTCCTACCTGCAGTGGCACACATAAAAAATTCCCAATCGAACCATTCGGATTTCCCCATTCGAGCGCCCTCCGCGGAGCTCGGCCTCCCAAACTAGGTCGCCGCCGCCACCGCCATCGAGCACCTCCCAAGATCGGTCTATTCGACCAAAACGGCACGGACAGACGCGCCCTCGCAGGAAGGAGGCGAGTGTTAGGTTGATCTTCTCCCTGTGGACCCAACGGACCACCGGGCCCTTAGATCCGCGCCCTGATCGAGGGCGCCCAACCCACAATGGTTGACGGGCACCTATCACCTACGCAATATAAAGAGGTGGGGGCCGGCGGCACACAACACGAGGTTCGTCGCGTAGCCGCACACCCCACCGACACACCTACTGATCTAGGTTCCGCGCAGTGCTGACGGGAAGCTCCGCCACCACTACCCACTCTGCCATCACCGCCGTCGCCATCCACCATGGCCACCTCGGCGGGTTCATCGACTCAGAGTGAAGGTAGGACTACCGGGAGTCTCTAGCCTACTTTGATCTACAGCTCCATCAATGGTTTCAGAGCCATGCTAGGCTAAGATATTCGGTAGAAAAGAAAAACAATGAAAGAAAGATCCCCCCAAGAACCCTAACCCTAACAGGGAAAGATGGGAACAAAAAAAGGGCAAAGTAATCTCGCAGAAAAGGGCGCCGACGCACCGTCCGCGCCGTTCCTATCGACCCTAACTCGCATCGGCATGCCAAGGTTTTGGGAAGAAGAACTCTACCCTGACCGGGGCAAAGGGCACAACGGCCAAACCGTTCGACGGCGACGCGCTCACGGCAAGGCGCCGGCGAAGGGGATGGCAACGGCGCCACTGTCGCCGCCTCCAAGCGAAGCAGAGGAGGAGCAGGCGCGTAGGGGAGCAGAGGGCTCGACTACGCCTCTCTCTCTCTCACTCTCTCTATCATAGGAGGAGGAGGAAAGGAGGGGGGAAGGTGTTGGGGAACGCAGTATTTCAAAAAATTTACCTACGATCACGCAAGATCTATCTAGGAGATGCATAGCAACAAGAGGGGAGAGTGTGTCTACGTACCCTCGTAGACCGAAAGCGGAAGCGTTTAGTAATGCAGTTGATGTAGTCGAACGTCTTCGCGATCCAACCGATCCAAGTATGAACGTACGGCACCTCCACGGTCTGCACATGTTCAGCTCGGTGACGTCCCTTGAACTCTTGATCCAGTTGAGGCCGAGGGAGAGTTCCATCAGCACGACGGCGTGGTGATGATGATGATGAAGTTACCGACGCAGGGCTTCACCTAAGCACTATAATGATATGACTGAGGTGTGTAACTGTGGAGGGGGGGCACCGAACACGGCTAAAAGATCAACTTGTGTGTCTATGGGGTGCCCCTTCCCACGTATATAAAGGGGGGAGGGAGGAGGAGGCCGACCAAGGTGTGGCGCGCCCAAGGGGGGGAGTCCTACTCCAAGTAGGATTCGCCCCCCCTTTCCTATTCCCACAAGGAGAAGGGGCGAAGGAGGAGGAGAAGAGAAGGAAAGGGGGCCCGGCCCCCCAACCCCTAGTCCAATTCGGTTTGGGCTTCGGGGGGGGGGGGCACCACTCCCTAGCCTGCCTCCTCTCTTCCAGCACTAGGCCCATGAGGACCAATAACTTCCGGGGAGGGGGGGGTCCGGTAACCCCCGGTACTCCGAAACTCATCCGAAATGACCTAAACCATTCCGGTGTCCGAATGTAACCTTCCAATATATGAATCTTTATGTCTCGACCATTTCGAGACTCCTTGTCATGTCCGTGATCTCATACGGGACTCCGAACAACCTTCGGTCATCAAATCACACAACTCATAATATAAATTGTCATCGAACGTTAAGCGTGCGGACCCTACGTGTTCAAGAACTATGTAGACATGACCGAGACACATCTCCGGTCAATAACCAATAGCGGAACCTGGATGCTCATATTGGTTCCTATATATTCCAGTATCATCATACCTAGTTCAATCTCATAACCGGCAAGTCTATTTACTCGTTCCGTAATGCATCATCCCGCAACTAACTCATTAGTCACTTTTCTTGCAAGGCTTATAGTGATGAGCATTACCGAGAGGGCCCAGAGATACCTCTCCGATACACGGAGTGACAAATCCTAATCTCGATCCATGCAACTCAACAAACACCATCGGAGACACCTGTAGAGCATCTTTATAATCACCTAGTTACGTTGTGACGTTTGATAGCACACCAAGTGTTCCTCCGGTATTCGGGAGTTGCATAATCTCATAGTCATAGGAACATGTATAATTCATGAAGAAAGCAATAGCAATAAACTAAACGATCATAGTGCTAAGCTAACGGATGGGTCTTGTCCATCGCATCATTCTCTAATGATGTGATCCCGTTCATCAAATGACAACACATGTCTATGGCTAGGAAACTTAACCATCTTTGATTAACGAGCTAGTCAAGTAGAGGCATACTAGGGACACTCTGTTTGTCTATCTATTCACACATGTACTAAGTTTCTGGTTAATACAATTCTAGCGTGAATAATAAACATTTATCATGATGTAAGGAAATATAAATAACAACTTTATTATTGCCTCTAGGGCATATTTCCTTCAGTCTCCCACTTGCACTAGAGTCAATAATCTAGATTATGTAGTAATGATTCTAACACCCATGGAGTCTTGGTGCTGATCATGTTTTGCTCGTGAGAGAGGCTTAGTCAACGGGTCTGCAACATTCAGATCAGCCTTTATCTTGCAAATCTCTATGTCTCCCTCCTTGACTTGATCACGGATGGAATTGAAGTGTCTCTTGATGTGCTTGGTTCTCTTCTGAAATCTGGATTCCTTTGCCAAGGCAATTGCACCAGTATTGTGAAAAAAGATTTTCATTGGACCTGCTGCACTAGGTATTACACCTAGATTGGATATGAACTCCTTCATCCAGACTCCTTCATTTGCTGCTTCCAAATCCGCTATATATTCCGCTTCACACGTAGATCCCGCCACGACGCTCTCCTTAAAACTGCACCAACTGACAGCTCCACCATTTAATAAAATACGTATCCGGTTTGTGACTTAGAGTCATCCGGATGAGTGCCAAAGCTTGCATCGACGTAACCGTTTACGACGAGCTCTTTGTCACCTCCATAAACGAGAAACATATCCTTAGTCCTTTTCAGGTATTTCAGGATGTTCTTGACCGCTGTCCAGTGATCCACTCCTGGATTACTTTGGTACCTCCCTGCTAAACTAATAGCAAGGCATACATCAGGCCTGGTACACAACATTGCATACATGATAGAACCTATGGCTGAGGCATAGGGAATGACTTTCATTTTCTCTCTATCTTCTGTAGTGGTCGGGCATTGAGTTTGACTCAACTTCACACCTAGTAACACATGCAAGAACCCTTTCTTTGACTGATCCATTTTGAACTTCTTCAAAACTTTATCAAGGTATGTGCTTTGTGAACGTCCAATTAAGCGTCTTGATCTATCTCTATAGATCTTGATGCCCAATATATAAGCAGCTTCACCGAGGTCTTTCATTGAAAAATTCTTATTCAAGTATCCTTTTATGCTATTCAGAAATTCAGTATCATTTGCGATCAACAATTTGTCATCCACATATAATATCACAAATGCTATGGAGCTCCCACTCACTTTCTTGTAAATACAGGCTTCTCCAAAAGTCTGTATAAAACCATATGCTTTGATCACACTATCAAAGCGTATATTCCAACTCCGAGAGGATTGCACTAGTCCATAAATGGATCGCTGGAGCTTGCACACTTTGTTAGCACCTTTAGGATCGACAAAACCTTCTAGTTGCATCATATACAACTCTTCTTTGAGATATCCATTGAGGAATGCAGTTTTGACATCCATTTGCCAAATTTCATAATCATAAAATGCGGCAATGGCTAACATGATTCAGATAGACTTAAGCATCGCTACGGGTGAGAAGGTCTCATCATAGTCAACTCCTTGAACTTGTCAAAAATCTTTCGCAACAAGTCAGGCTTTGTAGACAGTAATATTACCGTCAGTGTCAGTCTTCTTCTTGAAGATCCATCTATTCTCTATGGCTTGCCGATCATCGGGCAAGTCAACCAAAGTCCACACTTTGTTCTCATACATGGATCCCATCTAAAATTTCATGGCCTCAAGCCATTTTGCAGAATCTGGGCTCATCATCGCTTCCTCATAGTTCGTAGGTTGATACGTCTCCATCGTATCTACTTTTCCAAACACTTTTGCCCTTGTTTTGGACTCTAACTTGTATGATTTGAATGGAACTAACCCGGGCTGATGTTGTTTTCAGTAGAATTGCCATGATGTTGTTTTACGTGCAGGAAACAAAAGTTCTCGGAATGACCTGAAACTCCACGGAATATCTTACAATAAATAATAAAAAATCCTCGCCAAAGATGAAGACCAGGGGGCCCACACCCTTGCCACAAGGGTGGGGGGCGCGCCCCCCTAGGGCGCGCCCCCCTACCTCGTGGGCCCCCTGGAGACCTCCCGACTCCAACTCCAACTCTATATATTTGCTTTCGGGGAGAAAAAAATAGGGGAGAAGAAATCATCATGTTTTACGATATGGAGCCGCCGCCAAGCCCTAAACCTCTCGGGAGGGCTGATCTGGAGTCCGTTCGGGGCTCCGGAGAGGGGGATTCGTCACCGTCGTCATCATCAACCATCCTCCATCACCAATTTCATGATGCTCACCACCGTGCGTGAGTAATTCCATCGTAGGCTTGCTGGACAGTGATGGGTTGGATGAGATTTATCATGTAATCGAGTTAGTTTTGTTAGGGTTTGATCCCTAGTATCCACTATGTTCTAAGATTGATGTTGCTATGACTTTGCTATGCTTAATACTTGTCACTAGGGCCCGAGTGCCATGATTTCAGATCTGAACCTATTATGTTTTCATCAGTATATGAGAGTTCTTGATCCTATCTTGCAAGTCTATAGTCACCTATTATGTGTTATGATCCGGTAACCCCGAAGTGACAATAATCGGGATACTTACCGGTGATGACCGTAGTTTGAGGAGTTCATGTATTCATTATGTGCTAATGCTTTGTTTCGGTTCTCTATTAAAAGGAGGCCTTAATATCCCTTAGTTTCCATTAGGACCCCGCTGCCATGGGAGGGTAGGACAAAAGATGTCATGCAAGTTCTTTTCCATAAGCACGTATGACTATATTCGGAATACATGCCTACATTACATTGATGAATTGGAGCTAGTTCTGTGTCACCCTATGTTATGACTGTTACATGATGAACCACATTCGGCATAATTATACATCATTGATCCGATGCCTACGAGCTTTCCATATACTAGTCTATGCTTATTTACTTTCCCGTTGCTATTGTTACAATCACTACATAATACCAAAAATATTACTTTGCTTTCATTACTCTTTTGTTACCGTTACCACCACTATCGTATTACTTTGCTATTAAACACTCTGCTACAGATACAAAGTTTCAGGTGTGGTTGAATTGACAACTCAGCTGCTAATACTTGAGAATATTCTTTGGCTCCCCTTGTGTCGAATCAATAAATTTGGGTTGAATACTCTACCCTCGAAAGCTGTTGCGATCCCCTATACTTGTGGGTTATCAAGACCAATTTCTAGCGCTGTTGCCGGGGTGCATAGCTCTATTCTTTGAGTCACTTGGGATTTATATCTGCTGGACAGTATGAAGAATTTGAAAGACGCTAAGACAACAATTTATCCCTCAACTACGAGGGGAGGTAAGGAACTGCCATCTAGCTCTGCACTTGATTCACCTTCTGTTATGAGTAAGCTTGCGACACCTAAACCTGCTTCTGCTATTTATTCTGATATGTCGCATGTTATTGATGATGCTACTTCTGCTATACATGATACTTATGATGAGACTACTTATATGCTTGATACTACTGTGCCACTTGGTGATTTTCTCGAGGAACGACTTGCTAGGGCTAGAGAGATTGAAAATATTGAATCTGATTATGATGATGAAAGTGATGATGAAGAATCACTTGTTATTCCTGAGGGTTATTTATTTGATCAAGAAGCTTCTTTAGCTATTTTAGCTTGCAAAGATAGATATGAACTCAAAAGGTTATTAGCTAAATGGAATAAGCAATCTCTAAATGCTAGAATGAAACCTGACCCTGCTTTTGCTACTTCACCTATCTTTGTTACTGATAAGGATTATGAATTCTCTGTTGATCCTGATATAATTACTTTGGTTGAATCTGATCCTTTTCATGGCTATGAATCTGAAACTGTTGTGGCACATCTTACTAAATTAAATGATATAGCTACCCTGTTCACTAATGATGAGAGATCTCGCTACTTTTATATCCTTAAAATATTTCCGTTCTCATTAAAGGGTGATGCTAAGATATGGTTTAATTCTCTTGATCCTAGTTGTGTGCGTAGTCCCCAGGATATGATTTACTACTTCTCTGCTAAATATTTCCCTGCTCATAAGAAACAAACTGCTTTAAAGGAAATATACAACTTTGTGCAAATTAAAGAAGAGAGTCTCCCACAAGCTTGGGGGAGGCTTCTCAAGTTACTTAATGCTTTGCCTGATCATCCTCTTAAGAAAAATGAAATACTTGATATCTTTTATAATGGACTAACCGATGCTTCCAGAGATTACCTGGATAGTTGTGCCGGTTCTCTTTTCAGGGAAAGAACACCGGATGAAGCTGAAATCTTATTGAATAATATGCTGACAAATGAAAATAATTGGGCACCTCCTGAGCCAGCTCCTGCTCCAATTAATGATCCTATTCCTAAACCAACTCCGAAGAAGAGAGGTGTCCTATTTCTCAGTCCCGAAGATATGCAAGAGGCAAAGAAATCTATGAAAGAAAAGGGTATTAAAGCTGAAGATGTTAAGAATTTACCTCCTATTGAAGAAATACATGGTCTTAATTTACCGCCTATTGAAGAAACATATGATCTTAATCCTTTATTTATTGAAGAACCTCCAGACCCCGATAACCCGACACAGGTAGTAAAGGTAAATTCTCTCTATAGATATGATAAAGCTGAAATCCCTCCTGCTAAAATTGCTAGTCAATGCTTGGATGAGTTTGATAATTTTATGTTTAAGCAAGAAGACTTCAATGCTTATTTTGGTAGACAATTAAAACAAAATGCTGATATGATTAAATACTTGGGTGATTATATGGCTAATATTAGAGGTGAACTTAAACTTGTTAGCAAACATGCTTCTATGGTTACCACTCAAGTAGAACAAGTACTTAAAGCTCAAAGGGAATTGCTCAATGAGATGAATAGTAAAAAAATGATTATGCTGTTAAAGTGGCTACTAGAACTGGTAGAATGACTCAGGAACCTTTGTATCCTGAAGGCCACCCTAAGAGAATTGAGCAAGATTCTCAGAGAAATAAAATTGATGCACCTAGTTCTTCTAAAAAGAAGAAAAAGAAAAATGATAGAACTGTGCAAACTTCTAGTGAACCTATTGCTGAACCACCTGATAATCCAAATGGTATATCTATGTCTGATGCTGAAACACAATCTGGCAATGAACATGAACCTAATGAAAATGTTAATGATGATGTTCATAATAATGCTCAACCTAGTAATGATAATGATGTAGAAATTGAACCTGCTGTTGATCTTGATAACCCACAATTAAAGAATCAATGTTATGATAAGAAAGACTTTATTGCTAGGAAACATGGTAAAGAAAGAGAGCCTTGGGTTCAGAAACTCATGCCTTTTCCTCCCAAACCATCCAAGAAAAAGGATGATGAGGATTTTGAGCGCTTTGCTGAAATGATTAGACTATATTTTTGCGTATGCGATTGACTGATATGCTCAAAATGAATCCTTATGCTAAGTACATGAAAGATATTATTACAAATAAAAGAAAGATACCAGAAGCTGAAATTTCCACCATGCTTGCTAATTATACTTTTAAGGGTGGAATACCTAAGAAACTTCGAGATCCAGGAGTACCCACTATACCATGCTCCATTAAAAGAAACTATGTTAAAACTGCTTTATGTGATCTTGGAGCCGGTGTTAGTGTTATGCCTCTCTCTTTATATCATAGACTTGATTTGAATAAGTTGACACCTAATGAAATATCTTTGCAAATGGCTGATAAATCAACTGCTATACCTGTCGGCATTTGTGAGGATGTGCCCGTTGTGGTTGCAAACGTTACTATTTTAACGGACTTTTTTATTCTTGATATTCCTGAGGACGATAGTATGTCTATTATTCTTGGAAGACCTTTTCTTAATACTGCAGGGGCTGTTATTGATTGCAACAAAGGCAATGTCACTTTTCATGTTAATGGTAATGAGCATATGGTACACTTTCCAAGGAAACAACCTCTAGTTCATAGTATCAATTCTATCGAAAAAATTCCATCGATTATATTTGGAGGTTTTGAATTTCCTCTTCCTACTATCAAGAAGAAATATGATATACTTATTATTGGGGATGTGCATATACCCGTTGAGGTAACCTAGTGCTATTCGAAATTTCTCCGGTTTCATGTTAATCAGAATGAGTTTGTTAACAAGACTTGATCAACCTTGTTATTGGATTCCTTTTGACGAGCATGAGATGGATGAAACTAGAAGCACAACCTTCTGTACCCTCTCTATACTTTCTGTTATTTAGTTGAAATAAAGTATAAATAAATAATTTTTTGTCTGTTATCTGATTATCCGTGCAATATAAAAATACCTCGAAAATAAAAGTTCTCCAAATGCCCTAAAAATTAAATATGATTTTTATAGAATATTTGAGGATTTATGGAACAAAGAACACACCAGGGGGGCCAACCACCTTGCCACGAGGGTGGAGGGCGCGCGCCCCCCTGCCTCGTGGGCCCACGGTGGCCCTCCTCCACTTATTCCTGCACCCATCCTCTTCTTCTTCCCCCCACAAACACGAAAAACCAACTCAAGCACGAGTTCCAGCCTCTTTGCTGCCATTTTCGATCTCCTTGCTCAAAGCACCTCTCACAAAACTGCTTGGGGAGATTGTTCCTTGGTATGTGAATCCTCCATTGGTCCAATTAGTTTTTGTTCTAGTTCTTTATTCATTGCAAATTTTTTCTGCTTAGGTGACCCTGTTCTTGAGCTTGCATGTCAAATTTATATGGTCAAAAGTAGTTTTGATGCATGATATAGGCCCAGGCACTTGTAGGAGTGGTTGCTATCAATATTATTGAGTTTGGTTTACTTTTATTTTGAAGTTACTAAAAAAATTCAGAATTTTTCAGAGGAAGAAATATGCTTAGGAAAATGTTCCAAGGTGGTTCTTCAAGGAAGCAAGGACCCAGGCTTGCAATGCGTGATGCTGATGAAGAGCCACCAAGAGATGCTCCAGTGCGTCCTTGTGAGTGGCCTTCTGAAAATTTTATGGATCGAGCGGGAATTAAAGAAGAATTTAACGCATATTTGTGTAATGCTGGTCTTGAGGACTTTGAGGCAGACAAATGCCTCAGTATCATGATCTCACAAGCTCTTTTGTGAGGAGGTTTGAGTATTCATCTTCGTGTAATTCTCCTTCAGTCATGTTTGATCTTTATGACAAATCTTATACCATGGACTTAGAGGATTTCACTTTTGCTTGCAAACTTCCACAATGGGGTAGTGTTAGGTATCCCCGCAAATCTGAGTTTAGAAACTTTCTTGCTAGTATAACTGTAGGGGAATCTAGAGATATAACGCAAGCTACCATAGGGAGCATTCACTTTCCTGCTATACATTATTTTGCTCTCTTCATAGGAAGGTGCATAAATGCTAAGGATGAAGCATGTCACATGTGTGTCCCTGACCTCAGCATTCTCAGGAGTGCTGTGTCAGGAGACCAATCTTATCATATGGGAGCCATTGTAGTTCGTAGGTTGCATCATAATAGATATAATGGAGATTTCTTTGGAGGAATTTATGCAACCCGCTTAGCTAAATTTCTTGAGATAGACGTTCGTGAAGGAGACATGGAGTTGCCTCCTGCTTATTTAGATTTTGATTCTATGGTTTCTCACCATTTTCTCGAGAGGAACGAATCGCCTCTCCAGTACCGACTAATCTTTGACAGACGTCGTGCTGTCCATATTACTCTCCCTGCTCCTGCTTTCTTTGATTATCAGGCAAGAGGAGGATATACTATTACCAGAGAGGAGGCAGATGAGTACGAGAGGAGAGCGGAGGCCGCTCGTCGCCACACTATAGCTCAAGAGGCGATAGCCACTGCATCGCAATACGACCCCGACTATTATTATGGATATCAGCCAAGCCAGCCGTGGCCATAGACCAACTTAGGCCAAAAGCCTAAGCTTGGGGGAGTACGTATTTCTCACCGACGTTACATTTATGTTCACACACACTCATTGCTAGATGTCGGTGCTCATACTTTTTCATTGTATCATCCATGCTAGTTTATTTCCTTTTATGCTTTCTTCTTGTGTGTTTAATAAACCTTAAGAAAAAACAAAAAAATTAGTTGTAGCTTTTAATTAATTTACTTTCCATGCTTGTAGTAGTAATTAAAAAGAAAACCTAAAATATTTCCTATTCTTCTTTTGCTTGTTGGGAGCTTTCCCGTGTAAATAGTTTTATTTCTTTTCTTTTGTTTGGGGGTCAGTAGGAGAAGACCATGATTAAATTGTTGAAGTGGCTCTTATATGATTTATTGTTGATTTAACCAAGAGCCCATATTGCTTTGTCTTCTCCTATTTATTGAATGCTCGCAGATTCTAGCTTAGTCCAATGCACGTGCACTCTTATTATTATTCACATCGTTCGGTCGTGCAAGTGAAAGGCAATTATGATGATATATGATGGACTGACTGAGATGAGAAAAGCTGGTATGAACTCGACCTCTTCTGTTTTTGTAAATATGATGAGTTCATCGTTCTTGATTTAACTTGTTATGAATAAACATGTTCGCAATGACAATTAGAGATCATAGTTGCTTGTGCCATGCTTGATTAGCTATGAGTTATAATGGTTTACCTTGTGTGCCAACATGCTATTAAAATGGTTATGATGTGGTATGATAGGGTGGTATCCTCCTCTGAATGATTTAAGTGACTTGACTTGGCACATGTTCACGCATGTAGTTGAAACAAATCAACATAGCCTTCACAATATTTATGTTCATGGTGGATTATATCCTACTCATGCTTGCATCCAATGTTTATTAATTTTAATGCATGTACATGGTTGTTGTCGCTCTCTAGTTGGTCGCTTCCCAGTCTTTTGCTAGCCTTCACCTGTACTAAGCGGGAATACTGCTTGTGCATCCAATCCCTTAAACCCCAAAGTTATTCCAGATGAGTCCACTATACCTTCCTATATGCGCTATCTACCTACCGTACCAAGTAAATTTGTATGTGCCAAACTCTAAACCTTCAAATAATCATCCTGTTTTGTATGCTCGAATAGCTCATGTATCAACTAGGGCTGTCTATATCTTCCATGCTAGGCGGGCTATTCTCAAGAGGAGTGGACTCCGCTCCTCACTCACGAGAAAATGGCTGGTCACCGGGATGCCCAGTCCCATGCTTTATGCAAACTAAATCAAAATAATTGCAAAACAAAACTCCCCTTGGGACCTGTTGTATGTTGGAGGCACTCGTTGTTTCGAGCAAGCCATGGATTGATGTTTGTTGGTGGAGGGGGGGGGGGTATAAACTTTACCATTCTGTTTGGGAACCGCCTATAATGTGTGTAGCATGGAAGATATCGCCATCTCTTGGTTGTTATGTTGACAATGAAAGTATACCGCTCAAAATATTATTCACCTCTATTTCAAAACCGAGGTCTGGCACCTCTACAAATCCCTGCTTCCCTCTGCGAAGGGCCTATCTATTTACTTTTATGTTGAGTCATCACCCTCTTATTAAAAAGCACTAGCTGGAGAGCGCAGCTGTCATTTGCATTTCATTATTGTTAATTTATATTGGGTGTGACTATGATTGGATCTCTTTTACCATGAATTACAATGTCTAGTTAGTCCTTGATCTTTAAAGGTGCTCTGCATTTATGTTTTGCGGTCTCAGAAAGGGCTAGCGAGATACCATCTTGTTATATCATATTATGATTGTTTTGAGAAAGTGTTGTCATCCGAGAATTATTATTATGGCTTGCTAGTTGACTATGCTATTGATATGGGTAATCATGAGACCTAAGAATTATTGCAAATGTGGTTAGTTATAATCTTTGCTGAAAACTTGAATGCTAGCTTGACATATTTATAACAACAAGAGCAAATAGAGTTTGTAAAAGTTTTTCTTTATTTCTTTCAGTTTGTCAATTTAATTGCTTGAGGACAAGCAAGGGTTTAAGCTTGGGGGAGTTGATATGTCTCTGTCGTATCTACTTTTCCAAACACTTCTGCCCTTGTTTTTGACTCTAACTTGTATGATTTGAATGGAACTAACCCGAACTGACGTTGTTTTCAGCAGAATTGCCATGATGTTGTTTTACGTGCAGGAAACAAAAGTTCTCGGAATGACCTGAAACTCCACGGAATATCTTACAATAAATAATAAAAAATCCTCGCCAAAGATGAAGACCAGGGGGCCCACACCCTTGCCATGAGGGTGGGGGGCGCGCCCCCTACCTCGTGGGCCCCTTGGAGACCTCTAGACTCCAACTCCAACTCTATATATCTGCTTTCGGGGAGAGAAAAATAGGGGAGAAGAAATCATCGCATTTTATGATACGGAGCCGCCGCCAAGCCCTAAAACCTCTCGGGAGGGTTGATCTGGAGTCCGTTCGGGGCTCCGGAGAGGGGGATTCGTCGCCGTCGTCATCATCAACCATCCCCATCACCAATTTCATGATGCTCACCGTCGTGCGTGAGTAATTTCATCGTAGGCTTGCTGGACGGTGATGGGTTGGATGAGATTTATCATGTAACCGAGTTAGTTTTGTTAGGGTTTGATCCCTAGTATCCACTATGTTCTGAGATTGATGTTGCTATGACTTTGCTATGCTTAATGCTTGTCACTAGGGCCCGAGTGCCATGGTTTCATATCTGAACCTATTATGTTTTCATCAATATATGAGAGTTCTTGATCCTATCTTGCAAGTATATAGTCACCTATTATGTGTTATGATCCGTTAACCCCGAAGTGACAATAATCGGGATACTTACCGGTGATGACCGTAGTTTGAGGAGTTCATGTATTCACTATGTGCTAATGCTTTGTTCCGGTTCTCTATTAAAAGGAGGCCTTAATATCCCTTAGTTTCCATTAGGACCCCGCTGCCATGGGAGGGTAGGACAAAAGATGTCATGCAAGTTCTTTTCCATAAGCACGTATGACTATATTCGGAATACATGCCTACATTACATTGATGAATTGGAGCTAGTTCTGTGTCACCCTATGTTATGACTGTTACATGATGAACCACATCCGGCATAATTATCCATCATTTATCCGATGCCTACGAGCTTTCCATATACTGGTTTACGCTTATTTAGTTTCCCGTTGCTATTGTTAGAATCACTACATAATACCAAAAATATTACTTTGCTTTCATGACTCTTTTGTTACTGTTACCACCACTATCGTATTACTTTGCTACTAAACACTCTGCTGCAGATACTATGTTTCCAGGTGTGGTTGAATTGACAACTCAACTGCTAATACTTGAGAATATTCTTTGGCTCCCCTTGTGTCGAATCAATAAATTTGGGTTGAATACTCTACCCTCGAAAGCTGTTGCGATCCCCTATACTTGTGGGTTATAATAGGTTCATCATGGTCAAGTAACATGACCTCCGGAACAGGATTACCGTACCACTCTGGTGCAATATTGCTTTGGTTGACCTACGAGGTTCCGTAGTAACTTGATCAGTAGTTTCATGATCATCATCATTAGCTTCCTCAATAATTGGTGTAGGAATCACTGGAACTGATTCCTGTGATGAACTACTTTCCAATAAGGGAGAAGGTACAGTTACCTCATGAAGTTCTACTTTCCTCCCACTCACTTCTTTCGAGAGAAACTCCTTCTCTAGAATCCATTCTTAGCAACGAATATCTTGCCTTCGGATCTGTGATAGAAGGTGTACCCAATAGTCTCCTTTGGGTATCCTATGAAGACACATTTCTTCCATTCGGGTTTGAGCTTTTCAGGTTGAAGTTTTTTCACATAAGCATCGCAGCCCCAAACTTTAAGAAACGACAACTTGGGTTTCTTGCCAAACCACAGTTCATATGGTGTTGTCTCAATGGATTTCGATGGTGCCCTATTTAACGTGAATGCAGCCGTCTCTAAAGCATAACCTGAAAACGATAGAGATAAATCAGTAAGAGACATCATAGATCGCACCATATCTAATAAAGCGCGGTTACGATGTTCGGACACACCATTACGCTGTGGTGTTCTAGGTGGCGTGAGTTGCGAAACTATTCCGCATTGTTTCAAATGAAGACCAAACTCATAACTCAAATATTCACCTCCACGATCAGATCGTAGAAACTTAATTTTCTTGTTACGATGATTTTCCACTTCACTCTGAAATTCTTTGAACTTTTCAAATGTTTCAGACTTATGTTTCATCAAGTAGATATACCCATATCTGCTCAAATCACCTGTGAAGGTCAGAAAATAATGATACCCGCCGCGAGCATCAACACTCATCGGACCGCATACATCAGTATGTATTATTTCCAATAAGTCTGTTGCTCGCTCCATTGTTCCGGAGAACGGAGTCTTAGTCATCTTGCCCACGAGGCATGGTTCGCAAGCATCAAGTGATTCATAATCAAGTGATTCCAAAAGCCCATCAGCATGGAGTTTCTTCATGCGCTTTACACCAATATGACCTAAACAGCAGTGCCACAAATAAGTTGCACTATCATTATTAAACTTATATCGTTTGGCTTCAATACTATGAATATGTGTATCACTACTATCGAGATTCAATAAAAATAGACCACTCGTCAAGGGTGCATGACCATAAAAGATATTACTCATATAAATAGAACAACCATCATTCTTTGTTTTAAATGAATAACCGCCTCGCATCAAACAAGATCCAGATATAATGTTCATGCTTAACGCTGGCACCAAATAACAATTATTCAGGTCTAAAACTAATCCTGAAGGTAGATGTAGAGGTAGCGTGCCGACTGCGATCACATCGACTTTGGAACCATTTCCCACGCGCATCGTTACCTTGTCCTTAGCCAATATTCACTTAATTCGTAGCCCCTGTTTCGAGTTGCAAATATGAGCAACAGAACCAGTATCAAATACCCAGGCGCTACTGCGAGCATTAGTAAGGTTCACATCAATAACATGTACATCAAATATACCTTTCACTTTGCCATCCTTCTTATTTGCCAAATACTTGGGGCAGTTCCGCTTCCAGTGACCAGTCCCTTTGCAGTAGAAGCACTCAGTTTCAGGCTTAGGTCCAGACTTGGGCTTCTTCACTTGAGCAGCAACTTTCTTGCTGTTCTTCTTGAAGTTCCCCTTCTTCCCTTTGCCCTTCTTCTTGAAACTAGTGGTCTTGTTGACCATCAAAATTTGATGCTCCTTCTTGATTTCTACCTTTGCAGCCTTTAGCATTGCGAAGAGCTCAAGAATTTTCTTATCCATCCCTTGCATATTATAGTTCATCATGAAGCTTTTGTAGCTTGGTGGCAGTGATTGAAGAACTTTGTCAATGACACTATCATCAGGAAGATTGACTCCCAGTTGAGTCAAGTGGTTGTGGTACCCAGACATTCTGAGGAAATGTTCATTGACAGAACTATTCTCCTCCATTTTGCAGCGGTAGAACTTATTGGAGACTTCATATCTCTTAATCCGGGCATTTGCTTGAAATATTAACTCCAACTCCTGGAACATCTCATATGTTCCATGACGTTCAAAACGTCGTTGAAGTCCTGATTCTAAGCCGTAAAGCATGGCACACTGAACTATCAAGTAGTCATCAGCTTTGCTCTGCCAGACGTTCATAACATCTGGAGTTGCTCCTGCAGCGGGCTTTGCACCTAGCGGTGCTTCTAGGACGTAATTCTTTTGTGCAGAAATGAGGATAATCCTCAAGTTACAGACCCAATCTGTGTAGTTGCTACCATCATCTTTCAACTTAGCTTTCTCTAGGAACGCATTAAAATTCAAAGGAACAGTAGCATGGGCCATTTATCTACAACAACATAGACATGCAAAATATTATCAGATACTAAGTTCATGATAAATTAAAGTTCAATAAATCATATTACTTAAGAACTCCCACTTAGATAGACATCCCTCTAGTCATCTAAATGATCACGTGAGCCATATCAACTAAACCATGTCCAATCATCACGTGAGATGGAGAAGTTTTCAATGGTGAACATCACTATGTTGATCATATCTACTATATGATTCACGCTCAACCTTTCGGTCTCAGTGTTCCGAGGACATATCTGCATATGCTAGGCTCGTCAAGTTTAACCTGAGTATTCTGCTTGGGCAAAACTGGCTTGCACCCGTTTTATGTGAACGTAGAGCTTATCACACCCGATCATCACGTGGTGTCTCGGCACGATGAACTATAGCAACGGTGCATACTCAGGGAGAACACTTATACCTTGAATTTTAGTGAGAGATCATCTTATAATGCTACCGCCGTACTAAGCAAAATAAGATGCATAAAGGATAAACATCACATGCAATCAAAATAAGTGATATGATATGGCCATCATCATCTTGTGCCTTTGATCTCCATGTCCAAAGCACCGTCATGATCACCATCGTCACCAGCTTGACACCTTGATCTCCATCGTAGCATCGTTTTCGTCTCGCCAACTATTGCTTCTACGACTATCGCTACCGCTTAGTGATAAAGTAAAGCAATTACATGGCGATTGCATTTCATACAATAAAGAGACAACCATATGGCTCCTGCCAATTGCCGATAACTGTTAGAAAACATGATCATCTCATACAACAATTTATATATCGTCATGTCTTGACCATATCACATCACAACATGCCCTGCAAAAAACAAGTTAGATGTCCTCTACTTTGTTGTTGCAAGTTCTACGTGGCTGCTACGGGCTTCTAGCAAGAACCGTTCTTACCTACGCATCAAAACCACAATGATTTTTCGTCAAGTGTGTTGTTTTAACCTCAACAAGGACCGGGCGTAGTCAAACTCGATTCAACTAAAGCTAGAGAAACAGACACCCACTAGCCACTTGTGTGCGAAGCACAGTGGTAGAACCAGTCTCATGAACGCGGTCATGTAATGTCGGTCTGGGCCACTTCATCCAATAATACCGCCGAATCAAAGTAAGACATGCTGGTAAGCAGTATGATTATTATCGCCCACAACTCATTGTGTTCTAGTCGTGCATATAACATCTACGCATAGACCTGGCTCGGATGCCACTGTTGGGGAACGCAGTATTTCAAAAAAATTACCTACGATCGTGCAAGATCTATCTAGGAGATGCATAGCAATGAGAGGGGAGAGTGTGTCTACGTACCCTCGTAGACCGAAAGCGAAAGCGTTTAGTAACACGGTTGATGTAGTCGAATGTCTTCGCGATCCAACAGATCCAAGTACCGAACGTACGGCACCTCTGTGATCTGCACATGTTTATCTCGGTGACGTCCCTCGAAGTCTTGATCCAGTTGAGGCCGAGGGAGAGTTTCGTCGGCACGACGGCGTGGTGATGGTGATGATGAATTTACCGACGCAGGGCTTCCCCTAAGCACTACAACGATATAATCGAGGTGTGTAACTGTGGAGGGGGGCACCGCACACGACTAAAAGATGAACTTGTGTGTCTATGGGGTGCCCCCCTCCCACGTATATAAAGGGGGGAGGGGGAGGAGGCCTCTAAGTGCATCTAGTGCCACCCCTAGTTGGTTTTGGAGTATTGACGACAAACCTGGTTGAGGGACTAATGTGTTTGTGAGAATTGCAGGATAACATAGGTAGTAGTCCCTCATTGATTCGGTTTACCTACCGGAGATGACCCCTAAAAATGTGTGAAGACATTGAAGACAATGGTGGTTGTGAAGATATTCACAACGAAGATTGTGACTCGAGAAGACATTCACGTGAAGACTATGGAGTGCAAAGACATAACTGTTTTGTAGTTTCCTTTTCTTCTTTGTTGAGTCATAGGAACCACCGTACTGTTAAGTGGGGTCCAAGTGAACAAGGTCAGAGTGACTGAAGTGATGCTCAACCAAATCCTATGTCTTTGAGAGAAGACAATGAGAGCAAATCTTATCCAGAGCTGGATGAGTCAGCTTTACTTGTAGCCCAAGTTAAGCTGCCGCGTGTGTTTGAAATCTGACCGTTGGAACACCTGTCAGTTCCTTAGTGACCCAGGGTCATTTCGGACAAATCAGGTTGGGTTGCCTAGTGGCTATAAATACCCCACCCCCTACACCATAAATTGGTGGTTGCTCAGAGTTAGTGCGCGACTTTTGTCGTTTGAGAGCAACCCACCTCGAAGCCTTTGAGAGAGAAATCCTTGCGAGGACAAAGCCCCAAACACCCAGAGCCAAATAGTGTTAGGCATCACTGAAGTCTTTCTGTCTGCATGATCTGAAGACTTATTACACTTGAGGACTGTGAATCCTCCAGCCGGTTACGCGTCGCGTTCTGAGCATCCAAGAGTCATTGTGGATTGCCGGTGAACGAAGTCTGTGAAGGTTTGGAAGTCTACCTTGAAGACTTACCAGAGTGATTGGGCGAGGACTAAGTGTCCTTATCTCAAGGGTAATAAGGTGAAGACGCAGTCTTCTGAGTTGAATCTCAGCCTCCCTAACCATACGTATAGTTGTCACAACAACTGGAACTGGTCCGATAATCCTTTGTCTTCACCAAGCACCTGGTTCTATCTCTTCCTTCACTTATTTATAGTTTGTCTCTGTGTAGTCTTTTGCCTGCTTGTCTTATCTGTTTGACTTCACAGTGTGACGACTATTGTTTGACTTCATACCATCTTCCATCTTGATCCTTACTTCCTAGCTGCTAATAGTCTTCATGCTTTAAGCTTCATTACTTGCTTGACTATGGCTTGTCTAGTGTAGTCTACCTTCCGCTGCATGTCAATAGGTTCATTTCTATTGTTTGTCTTCGAAACTCCCAAGTTTTGAAGACTTTCATAAAAATCGCCTATTCACCCCCCTAGTCAATAACTAGCACTTTCAAGGCCGGCCAAGGTGTGGCGCGCCCAGGGGGGTCCTACTCCAAGTAGGATTCGCCCCTCCCTTTCCTATTCCCACAAGGAGAAGGGGGGAGGAGGAGGAGAAGAGAAGGAAAGGGGGGGCTGCCCCCCAACCGTAGTACAATTCAGTTTGGGCTAGGGGGCTCGCGCCACTCCCTCGCCTGCATCCTCTCTTCCACCACTAGGCCCATGAGGCCCAATAACTTCTAGGGGGATGTTCCGGTAACCCCCGGTACTCCGAAACTCATCTGAAATGACCCGAACCATTCCGGTGTCCGAATGTAACCTTCCAATATATGAATCTTTATGTCTCGACCATTTCGAGACTCCTCGTCATGTCTGTGATCTCATCCGGGACTCCTAACAACCTTCAGTCATCAAATCACACAACTCATGATGGAGCGTTAAGCGTGCGGACCCTACAGGTCCAAGAACTATGTAGACATGACCGAGACACATCTCCGGTCAATGAACAATAGGGGAACTTGGATGCTCATATTGGTTCATACATATTCTACGAAGATCTTTATCGGTCAAACCACATAACAACATACGTTGTTCCCTTTGTCATCGGTATGTTACTTGCCCGAGATTCGATCGTCAGTATGATCATACCTAGTTCAATCTCGTTACCGGCAAGTTTCTTTACTCGTTCCGTAATGCATCATCCTGCAACTAACTCATTAGTAACTTTGCTTGCAAGGCTTATAGTGATGAGCATTACCGAGAGGGCCCAGAGATACCTCTCCGATACACGGAGTGATAAATCCTAATCTTGATCTATGCCAACTCAACAAACACCATCGGAGACACCTGTAGAGCATCTTTATAATCACCCAGTTACGTTGTGACGTTTGATAGCACACTAAGTGTTCCTTCGGTATTCGGGAGTTGCATAATCTCATAGTCATAGGAACATGTATAAGTCATGAAGAAAGTAATAGCAATAAACTAAACGATCATAGTGCTAAGCTAACGGATGGGTCTTGTCCATCACATCATTCTATAATGATGTGATCCCATTCATCAAATGACAACACATGTCTATGGCTAGGAAACTTAACCATGTTTGATTAACGAGCTAGTCAAGTAGAGGCATACTAGGGACACTTTGTTTGTCTATCTATTCACACATGTACTAAGTTTCCGGTTAATACAATTCTAGCATGAATAATAAACATTGATCATGATATAAGGAAATATAAATAACAACTTTATTATTGCCTCTAGGGCATATTTCCTTCAGAAGGGAGAAAAAGGAAACGCAGGCTCGCGCAACGCAGCTCGACAACATCGCCGGTGGCCGGCATGGCCCGAACCCGCCACATCGGGAAAGCCGTTGCACCTCTCTGCCCTCTCTCTCGCGTTCAGGAGGTTGGGGTGGTAGGAGGAAAGAATGGGGACGGGAAAAGTGCGGCCCGATGAGGAGCGGCGTGGTGGCCGCCGACGCCGTCGCCGGCGCGACAAGGTAGCTCAGCGTGCGGGATAGAGGGGAAGAGGAAAGAGAGCAAGCTCGAAATGGCCTAGGGTTTCTGCTCCAGCCACGCGGTCGATGTTTTTGTTCAGGCTAGATCCGTGCTGGACCGTCAGATGGAATCCGACGGCCAGGATCTAAACCATAGCAGCACACTGGGCTTTTTGGGCCAAAAGAGGAGCGCAACTGGGCTAAGGCCGGGTCGCGCAGCGCGTGCGCAGGCGGCTGGGCCGCGACCAGTAGCCATGCTCGGCTGGGCCGAGCTCGGCTAGGCTGCCGCTTTCCTTTTTTGTTTGTTTCTTCGGTGTTTTGTTTATTTGTCCAGTTTTTTGGTCAAATTTCACATAGTTTTTTCTATTCAAATTAATCCAATGAAAATTTGTCTAGAAAATAGAAAAGTGACAGAAATGTTTCTGAAAAGTAAAGTTCATGAATTTTTTATTCATGTTTTCCGCTGCAAAATATAAAATAAATAAAAGTGCTCTTGTAAAAGAAAAATAAAAGTTTCTGACAATAGTAAAGTTCATGACTTTTATTCATGAAAAATAAATATAAATGCTCTTTTAAAAGTAAATAAAAGTTTAATGAGAATTAAATTTTAAGACCATGTTAAAAGTAATTAATGATGTAAATATGATTTTGTTATTTTTATGACCAACGTTGTTAAAAAGATGATCATGATTTATAGATTGTTATAAAAGGTGTGTTTATTTCTACTTTTGCCCAACGGTGATATAGATTTAATTGTATAAACAGTTGTATGTTTTAATTTTGACCAACGTTGGATTAATACATGCAATTGTTGTCATGATCACACTCGATTGTGGTTTCAGGAGGGTACCACTTGATGAGTTGCCTCAAGGATGTTCCAACCCTCAGAGGTGATAACTATACTAAGTGGAGAAAGAAAGTTGACTTGTCCTTTGTCTGTGCTGAGGTGGACTGGGTTGTGGACGCTCCACAGCCGGTCAAACCAGCAGAGCTAGTCAAAGGTGCAACAGATGATGATGATGCTTGGGAGAAAAAGAAAAGGGATTATGCTCTAGTGGAGATGTCATATTACCTTGAAAATCAAAAGTGGATCAACGCAAATAAGAATTGCATGGCTTTCATAAAGAACACAATTGAGAACGCTATTGTGGGCTCAATTGTAGAGTGTACTTCCGTAGGGGAGTTTCTTGAAAGATAAAGAGCCAGTTCACTGGTTCTTCAAAGATATATGCCACCCAGTTCCTAAAGTAGCTGGTGACAGAAAAGTACACAGGTGGTGGACATGACATAAGAGAGCACATCCTCAGGATGAGCAACATGGCAGCTAAGCTTAAACCCATGGATGAGGATTTGGAGCTCAAGCCTGCTCTCCTTGTTCACCCGGTCATGGCTTCACTACCAAAAGAATTTGACACTTTTGTTGTCAACTAGAACATGTCACCTGGAAAATGGGACATTGAAAATACCATAGCCATGTGTGTGCAAGAAGAGGAAAGACTTAAAACCTCATATGGTGGTTCTCTAAACTATGCAAGGGATAATAAGAAAAAGTACTACAATCAAAGTAGCAAAGGTTCTCCTTCAAAGCCACATGGAAAAGCTCCCACGCACCATCAGCATCATCAAAAGTCTTTTCCAGTGGAAAAATACACATGTCTCCATTGTAAGCAGACTGGGCACTACAAGAAAGACTGTCGTGTTTGGCTGAAGTCCATAATGGCAAAGAGAGGGAACAACGTTGTTTCCTTTGTAAATGAATCCTTGCATACACAGTTTTTGAAATCTACTTTGTGGATTGACTCAGGTGCAACCATTCATGTTGCAAATTCATTACAGGGATTCCATTCGACGCGGACTATGCAAAGAAGCGAAAGATGCATTGAAGTTGCAAATGGAGTTCAAGCAGAAATTAATGCTATCGGTGACATCTACCTGGAGTTAGCTGATGGATTCAAACTTCTGCTTAGAGATGTTTTATATGTTACTTCATGTCACATAAACTTGATTACTATTTCGTGTTTACACAAAGATCATTATGAATGATATTTTGGACATGGCAAGTGTGCCATATGGTTTAATAATGCTTATGTGGGTGATGCTTTACTTCACAATGAGCTTTATTTATTATCACTGCGTGAAAAAATTTATTCTGTGTGTAATGTGAATGAGCATGTTTCCGCGTCGAATAAAGAACAGAAGAAAAGAAAGAGAACTCATGACTCTTCGAAATTATGGCACTGTCGCTTGGGCCATATTTCGAGGGGAAGAATAAGGACTAGTTAAAATTGTAATTCTTCCTCCATTAGAGTTCTCAAACATAGAGCAATGCCTAGATTGCATTAAAGGAAAGTATGTAAAACAAATAAAAAGGGTGCAAATCATAGCACAAGAATACTAGAAATAATTCACACTGACATTTGTGGACCATTTCCGGTAAAATGTGTGGATGGCTATGACTCATTCATAACATTCACAGACGATTACTCCCGATATGGTTATATTTATCCAATCAAAGAAAGATCTGAAGCGTTGGATAAATTTAAAATATTCAAAGCTAAAGTTGAAAATCAGCATGATAAAAGAATAAAGATAGTAAGATCTGACCATGGGGGGAGCACTACGGTCGCACACTCCATATGGCCAAGTCCCTGGACCTTTTGCAAAGTTCTTACAGGAGACTGGCATAGTGGCCCAATATTCAATGCCAGGAGAGCCTCAGTAAAATGGAGTAGCTGAAAGGCGTAACCGTACACTTATGGATATGGTGCGCAGTATGATGAGTTATTCCACCTTGCTATTGGGATTATGGATGAAGGCGCCTAAAACCGCCATTCACATTCTCAATAGAGTACCAAGCAAATCAGCGCCTGATACGTCCATTTTGCATCATGTTTTCTTACTATTATTTATGATGTTTTTATCCATAATAATGCATTTTGGAGTAATTCTAATGCCTTTCTCTCATAATATGCAAGGTATACACAAAGAGGGAGAATTCCGGCAGCTGGAAATCTGGACCTCGAAAAGCTACGTGAGGCCACCTATTATGCACAACTCCAAACAAGTTGAAACTTCACGGAGACTTATTATCAAATATATGAGGAATATTGGAGAAAATTACTACCAGAGGGGGCCCACTGATACATCTCCAACATATCTATAATTTTTTATTGTTCCATGCTATTATATTATCCATCTTAGATGTTTTTTATGCATTTATATGCTATTTTATATAATTCTTGGGACTAACCTATTAACCTAGAGCCCAGTGCCAGTTTCTATTTTTTCCCTTGTTTTTGAGTTTTACAGAAAAGGAATACCAAACGGAGTCCAATTGACGTGCCATTTTTAATGGTTTTTTATGGACCAAAAGAAGCCCCTCGGAGTAAAAGAGTTGGGCCAGAAGAGTCCCGGCCGTCCACGAGGGTGGGGGTGTGCCCTACCCCCTGGGCGCACCACCCTATCTCGTGGATGACTCGGGGATCCCCCTGACTTGTTCCTGATGCCAAAAATTCCTATAAATACAGAAACCTCTAGAAAATAACCTAGATCGGGAGTTCCGCAGCCGCAAGCCTCTATAGCCACCGAAAACCAATCTAGACCCGTTCCGGCACCCTGCCGGAGGGGGGAATCCCTCTCCGATGGCCATCTTCATCATCCCGGCGTTCTCCATGACGAGGAGGGAGTAGTTCACCCTCGGGGCTGAGGGTATGTACCAGTAGCTATGTGTTTGATCTCTCTCTCTCTCGTGTTCTTGATTTGGCACGATCTTGATGTATCACGAGCTTTGCTATTATAGTTGGATCTTATGATGTTTCTCCCCCTCTACTCTCTTGTAATGGATTGAGTTTTCCCTTTGAAGTTATCTTATCGGATTGAGTCTTTAAGGATTTGAGAACACTTGATGTATGTCTTGCATGTGCTTATCTGTGGTGAAAATGGGATATTCACGTGATCCACTTGATGTATGTTTTGGTGATCAACTTGTAGATTCCGTCACCTCATGAACTTATGCATAGGGGTTGGTACACGTTTTCGTCTTGACTCTCTGTTAGAAACTTTGGGGCACTCTTTGAAGTTCTTTGTGTTGGTTGAATAAATGAATCTGAGATTGTGTGATGCATATCGTATAATCATACCGATGGATACTTGAGGTGACATTGGAGTATCTAGGTGACATTAGGGTTTTGGTTGATTCGTGTCTTAAGGTGTTATTATAGTACGAACTCTAGGATAGATTGAACGGAAAGAATAGCTTCGTGTTATTTTACTACGGACTCTTGAATAGATCGATTAGAAAGGATAACTTTGAGGTGGTTTCATACCCTACAATAATCTCTTCGTTTGTTCTCCGCTATTAGTGACTTTGGAGTGACTCTTTGTTGCATGTTGAGGGATAGTTATATGATCCAATTATGTTATTATTGTTGAGAGAACTTGCACTAGTGAAAGTATGAACCCTAGGCCTTGTTTCAATGCATTGCAATACCGTTTTCGCTCACTTTTATCATTAGTTACGTTGCTGTTTTTATATTTTCAGATTACAAGAACCTGTATCTACCATCCATATTGCACTTGTATCACCATCTCTTAGCCGAACTAGTGCACCTATACAATTTACCATTGTATTGGGTGTGTTGGGGACACAAGAGACTCTTTGTTATTTGGTTACAGGGTTGCTTGAGAGAGACCATTTTCATCCTACGCCTCCCACGGATTGATAAACCTTAGGTCATCCACTTGAGGGAAATTTTCTACTGTCCTACAATCCTCTGCACTTGGAGGCCCAACAACGTATACAAGAAGAAGGTTGTGTAGTAGATATCAAGCACTTTTCTGGCACCATTGCTGGGGAGGTTAGCGCTTGAAGGTATATATTTGGATCTTGCAATCGAATCTTTTTGTTTCTTGTTTTATCACTAGTTTAGTCTATAAAAGAAAACTATAAAAATTGGAATTGAGGATACCTCATATGCTTCATCTTTTTAATGTCTTCCATGAAAATAAGGATTCCGATAATTGTGCCAAAGTGTTAGAAGAAGAATGCATTAGAATGTTTGGCACTGAATCTTTGAATGATGAGCATGATTGCAATGTTCTTAGTATGAACTCTTTGAATATCCATATAACTAATGATGATTGCACTAGTCATGATGAAAATGCCTCTTATAAGCATGTCAATTTTTGTGGAGTGCATAGAGTTTGCAAGTACACACCAAATAGGGAAGATAGATTTTGCAAGAGGCATGAGTATTTAGAAACTAAATGGTTGCAAGAAAGGCTCGATGTTTGTGTTGAAAATTTAAATTTTCTTAGCCATCCTTGTGAACTTTGCAATGAACGTGATCATTTAAATATCTAATGCAAATTGTTGCATGATCGAATCGTGTCCGAAAATTGTGATGACTTGATTTCCCTTGCACATCATAATGAACTTAGTTTGCTTGTGGGTTATGAAGAAATGAAGCGTATAACTAAAGATCTTCCAGAATTTGTCCTTGATAAAGTTCTTGATTTTGATTTAGAGGAAATTTATATGTATTGTGCGGTGAATTGCATTGAAAATCCTTATATTTCCAATTACATAAAGACAAGAAAATAAATAGAATATGAATAGAATACTAATGAAAGGGAAGAGACTTCCCAATATCCTCCTATTATTTCTTATGATGAATCAGGTAACGAGGAGGAGCCTTCTATTTAACCAATCTCATTAATAGGGAGCTCCAAAAAGAGGATTAAACCCACACATAATGTGAAGAAGAGAAAGAAAAGACGGAGAAGCAAAGGTAAAAAGGTATCCCTCACAAATGATGTTTCTCCTATTACTCATTGTGATGATGATAATTGTTATACTATTGGTGCTATCCATACTATTAATGATGAGAGTGATTATGCTTATGGTATGAAAAGGTCCAAGCTTGGGGATGCTATGTTGGATGAGAATGACATGTTTGAGAATTTATTTTCTGCAATTAATGTTTGTCCCAAGCTTGGGGATTCTATGTTTAATGAAGATGATATTTTTAGTCTCCCAAGTTTTTGACGAGCAAATTTATTATGATGATAGAATCCCTCCTATTTATGATGACTATTGTGATGATAAAACTTGTCAAGATTATGATTACCCTTTTTCTGAACATTACTCTTTTAATGTGGAAACAATTTATAGTATTCAAGTTTCTTATGATACTGCCGCTATTCCGAATGATAAAAAAATTGCTTATGTGGAGAGTAATAAAAATTCTATGCTTGTGGCTCATGAAAATAATGCTTTATGTGATAGTTATATTGTTGAATTCATTCATGATGTTACTGAAAATTATTATGAGGGAGGAATATATGCTTGTAGGAATTACAATAATATCAAGTTTCCTCTCTATGTGCTTAAAATCTTGAAGTTATGCTTGTTTTGCTTTCCTATGCTAGTTGATTATTGTTCCCATAAATTTTTTGCTCACAAAATCCCTATGAATAGGAAGTGCGTTAGACTTAAATGTGATAGTAATATTCTTCATGATGCTATCTTTATGTTTCAATTCTTATCTTTTATGAGAGCATCATTGAAATCATCATGCCTAGCTAGGGGCGTTAAACGATAGCGCATGTTGGGAGGCAACCCAGTTTTATTTTTATTCTTTGCCTTTTGTTCCTTTTTAGTAATGAATAATTAATATAGCCTCTGTTATGATTGTGTTTTTTATGTTTTAATTAGTGTTTGTGCTAAGTAAAGCCTTTAGGATCTTCTTGGGTGATTATTGTTTGATCTTGCTGATATAAAAAGAAAGTATGCGCTCATGAAAATAATTTATTTTTTACCAGAGAGCGATAAAATGCCAATTATAACTACATTAGATCAATATACAAATTTCCTAGGACTTACTAATTTCTCAGGATTTTTGGAGTTACAGAAGTATTAGAGAGTTACAGATTACTACAGACTATTCTGTTTTTGGCAGATTCTGTTTTCAATGCATAGTTTGCTTGTTTTCTAGTTTCTATGGATTATATTGCTTAATATAAATTGTAGAAATGATATGGTACAGTAGGCATCATGTGAGAAAAATTATGAATCTTGTCTTGACAGTACCTAAGTGGTGATTTGCTTTCTTATACTAACGGAGCTTACGAGTTTTCTGTTGAGTTTTGTGTTGTGAAGTTTTCAAGTTTTGGGTAAAGATTCGATGGACTATGGAATAAGGAGTGGAAAGAGCCTAAGCTTGGGGATGCCCAAGGAACCCCAAGGTAATATTCAAGGACAACCAAGAGCCTAAGCTTCGGGATGCCCCGAAAGGCATCCCCTCTTTCGTCTTCGTCTATCGGTAACCTTACTTGGAGCTATATTTTTATTCACCACATGATATGTGTTTTGCTTGGAGCGTCATTTTTTTTGCTTGTTGTTTGAATAATATACCAAGATCTGAAATTCTTAAATATTAGAGAGTCTTCACATAGTTGCATAATTATTCGACTACTCATTGATCTTCACTTATATATTTCGGAGTAGTTTGTCATTTGCTCTATTGCTTCACTTATATCCTTTTAGAGCACGGCAGTGGTTTTATTTTATAGAAATTATTGATCTCTCATGCTTCACTTATATTATTTTGAGAGTCTTTTAGAACAGCATGGTAATTTTCTTTGGTTATGAAATTAGTCCTAATATGATAGGCATCCAAGATGGGTATAATAAAAACTTTCATATAAAGTGCATTGAATACTATGAGAAATTTGATACTTGATGATTGTTTTGAGATATGAAGATGGTGATACTAGAGTCATGCTAGTTGAGTAGTTGTGAATTTGAGAGATACTTGTGCTAAAGTTTGTGATTCCCGTAGCATGCACGTATGGTGAACCGTTATGTGATGAAGTCGGAGCATGATTTATTTTTTGATTGTCTTCCTTATGAGTGGCGGTCGGGGACGAGCGATGGTCTTTTCCTACCAATCTATCCCCCCTAGGAGCATGCACGTAGGACTTTGATTCGATAACTAATAGATTTTTGCAATAAGTATGTGAGTTCTTTATGACTAATGTTGAGTCCATGGATTATACACACTCTCACCCTTCCACCATTGCTAACCTCTCTTGTGCCACGCAACTTTCACCGGTACCATAACACCCACCATTACCTTCCTAAAAATAGCCACCATACCTACCTATTATGGCATTTCCATAGCCATTCCGAGATATATTGCCCTGCAACTTTTCCCCGTTCCGTTTAGTATGACACGCTCCATCATTGTCATATTGCTTTGCATGATCATGTAGTTGACATCGTATTTGTGGCAAATCCACCATTCATAATTTCATACATGTCACTCATGAATCGTTGCACATCCCGGTACACCGCTGGAGGCATTCACATAGAGTCATATTTTGTTCTAAGTATCGAGTTGTAAGTAAATAAAAGTGTGATTATCATCATTATTAGAGCATTGTCCCATGTGAGGAAAGGATGATGGAGACTATGATTCCCCCACAAGTCATGATGAGACTCCAGACGAAAAATTAAAAAAAGAAGAAAAAAAGAGGCCAAAAAAAGAAGAGAGAAAAGGCCCAAATTAAAAAGTGAGGGAAAAAAGAGAGAAGGGGCAATGTTACTATCCTTTTTCCACACTTGTGCTTCAAAGTAGCACCATGATCTTCATGATAGAGAGTCTCCTACTTTGTCACTTTCATATACTAGTGGGAATTTTTCATTATAGAACTTGGCTTGTATATTCCAATGATGGGCTTCCTCAAAATGCCCTAGGTCTTCGTGAGCAAGCGAGTTGGATGCACACCCACTTAGTTTCTTTTTGAGCTTTCATACACTTATAGCTCTAGTGCATCCGTTGCATGGCAATCCCTACTCACTCACATTGATATATATTGATGGGAATCTCCATAGCCCGTTGATACGCCTAGTTGATGTGAGACTATCTTCTCCTTTTTGTCTTCTCCACAACCACCATTCTATTCCACCTATAGTGCTATGTCCATGGCTCACGCTCATGTATTGCGTGAAGATTGAAAAAGTTTGAGAACATCAAAAGTATGAAACAATTGCTTGGCTTGTCATCAGGGTTGTGCATGATTTTAATATTTTGTGTGATGAAGATAGAGCATAGTCAGACTATATGATTTTGTAGGGATAGCTTTCTTTGACCATGTTATTTTGAGAAGACATGATTACTTTGTTAGTAAGCTTGAAGTATTATTATTTTTATGTCAATATTAAACTTTTGTCTTGAATCTTTCGGATCTGAATATTCTTGCCACAATAAAGAGAGTTACATGGATAAATATGTTAGGTAGCATTCCACATCAAAAATTCTGTTTTTATCATTTACCTACTCGAGGACGAGTAGGAATTAAGCTTGGGGATGCTTGATACGTCTCCAACGTATATATAATTTTTTATTGTTCCATGCTATTATATTATCCATCTTGGATGTTTTATATGCATTTCTATGCTATTTTATATGATTTTGGGACTAACCTATTAACCTAGAGCCCAGTGCCAGTTTCTATTTTTCCTTGTTTTTGAGTTTTACAGAAAAGGAATACCAAATGGAGTCCAATTGACATGCCAATTTTTGATGGTTTTTTATGGACCAAAAGAAGCCCCCGGAGTAAAAGAGTTGGGCCAGAAGAGTCACGGGCCATCCACGAGGGTGGGGGGCGCGCCCTACCCCCCCGGGCACGCCGCCCTATCTCGTGGACGACTCGGGGATCCCGCTGACTTGTTCCTGATGCCAAAAATTCCTATAAATACATAAACCTCCAGAAAATAATCTAGACCGAGAGTTCCGCAACCGCAAGCCTCTGTAGCCACCAAAAACCAATCTAGACCCGTTCCAGCACCCTTTCGGAGGGGGGAATCCCTCTCCGGTGGCCATCTTCATCATCCCGGCGCTCTCCATGACGAGGAGGGAGTAGTTCACCCTCGGGGATGAGGGTATGTACCAGTAGCTATGTGTTTGATCTCTCTCTCTCTCGTGTTCTTGATTTGGCACGATCTTGATGTATCGTGAGCTTTGCTATTATAGTTGGATCCTGTGATGTTTCTCCCCCTCTACTCTCTTGTAATGGATTGTGTTTTCCCTTTGAAGTTATCTTATCGGATTGAGTCTTTAAGGATTTGAGAACACTTGATGTATGTCTTGCATGTGCTTATCTATGCACTACAAAAAAATACACTTCCGTGATGATACGTGTTTGTCACAGTAGGTCGCCTTTTTGTCATGCATGTACATCCATGACAAATTTATGATAGAATCAAGATAGTCATACATGTGCTGTCGTAGAAGTGTTCCATGACATTACCAAAATTATCATCACGGAAGTGTCCACTTCCATGACGATAAATCGCGCGTCACAGAAGTGCTTTCGTCAAGGGTGACCGATACGTGGCATCCACCATAACGGAACGCCGTTAAGCTATCGGGTCGGGTTTTGGATCTGGTAACCCATTAACAGCCCCGACCAATGGGGATTTTCCATGTGTAAAATCATCATTGGCTAGAGGAAACACGTGTCAGCTCATCGTCGGGACATATGTCATCCACTCACTGGACAGAATGCGCCTATGATACTTCGACACGTGGCACGGCCCAACAAGTTTAAATGGGCCGGCCCACCTAAAGGCCCACAAGATTTCACAGACCATAATGGGCCGGCCTAGCTAAAGGCCCACGAGATTTTGCGGACCATAATGGGCTGGCCCAGCTAAAGGCCCACAAGATTTCGGGGGGCCATAATGGGCCGGCCCAAGTAAAGGCCCACAAGATTTTCGTGTGCCATAATAGGCCGGCCCCGGTAAAGGCCCACAAAATTCTTGCGGATCATAATGGGCTGGCCCAGCTAAAGGCCCACGATATTTCGCCGACATTAATGGGCCGGCCCAGCTGTAGGCCCACAAGATTTTGAGGACCCTAGTAGGCCGGCCCATTAACTGGCTGCCATGTTTTGGGCCAAATGTCGGCCCATATTTGATACGGTCTATTAATGGCCTGCCACGCTCCGGGCCTAATAGTGGCCCATATGAGATCCAGCCTGTTAAAAGCCTACCACGTTCTGGGCCAAATTACGGCCCAGATCAGGTCCAGCCCTTTAAGAGGTTTTGGGCCTAATTATGGCCCATATCGGATTCGGCGCGTCAACTGGACATTATGCTTTTGGGCCCACTTGCTAAAGGCCCACTTAGTAATTCGGCCTGATATTAGTTTTGGCATGTTAAGGGCCCGTTTAACATTTCGTTCCTATATTAATTTCAGCCTGTTAAAAGCCCATCATATAGTTGGGCCTAACTACGACCCGATTTGCATCCGGCCTGCTCGCAGCCGATATCTGATTGGGCCAAACAAGGACCGAGACCATTTTTCGGCTTGTTAAAAGCCCATGATTTGATTCGCACAATCATGGGTCGGGGTTCATTTCGGGCTGCTGCCGGCCCGTGAGCTGATCGGCACGTTTCAGGCCCAACCTACATCGTGATTGCATGACGGCCCGATTATGTACCGTAATTTTATGGTTTGGCCGGTTTACTGCGAAGACAGGATATATATACACTAAAATAACTGCAGCATCGTGAATAAGAAAAAACCTATACTATACAATAAACAAATTATGGCATATTACATCCACTGGGCATCAAAGTTCGCCACTATGATAATAAAGCACAAGCAGACAGCAGATTACATACACTGGGCATCAAAGATCGCCACCAGTGCAAATAAACATTCCGACAAAATAATATACAAAACCGACAGCACTTCAATAGAGTTCAAGAAAGGTTAGCCCTGTTGGGGAGCTGCAGCGCAAGCAGCTGAGCAAGATGATGAGACTGCGCTTGTTCAACACTTATATCTTCCTCACTCTGAAAGATAAACAAGCAGACAGATGACACATTTTGCACATAAAAGTATCAGTGCTGACAATTCATCACATTTCTTACTGACGAATAAAGTGACATAGTTTAAATTTGCATTAACACAATATGGTATTGTTCAGGTCAAGACATGGCAGGAAATGACATTGTGAAGGAGTTGGCAGCTTCACGACACCACTGGATTAAAGATCAAGAACTCATAAGTATCAATGGTTAGTGTGCTGTCAATTTATACCATTTTAGATTGGCAAATAAAGAGACGGTTTAAATAATAGTAGAATGATATGACATTGTTCATATTTAAGACATTGCAGAATATGACATTGTGCTGTGGTGGGTAGGTTCACCACACCACTGGATTACAGATGAAGAACAGAAGCATACATGCAGTGCAAAAGAAGATCACTTGCTCTGTATAGTTTAATTTACATGGTATGAAGAAGGAAGTTGGTTGTACAACTGAAAACTTAAATTGAGAAAGGACAAAATTTTGTTTATGAACTACATAATAAACTTTAAACAAGCAATTTGATGCAAACACCAAAAATAAACAGCTGTTGCAGTCATGCCTAACCAAATATATACAACAAAGTTTGAAGGCTTGAGATGGACAAACTTACATTATTGGTGAAGACAGGCTCTATAAAGGCCTTGTCCATGCTGATGGGGGGGGCAATTCAAGAAGTTTAGCATAGAATCTTCTTCAAAAGCATTGCCTTTATTCTACATTTTGTTAAGAGTAAATATAGATGTGATAATATAAGAAAAAATGGAGAATATTTAAGATAAGATGAAGAGTGATGCTACATAACCAAGTAGCTATAAATGTAAGTGCAGCGATACAGGCAAAAGGTACAGCCAAGAGTAATGCACATCTAAACTTCTTCAGTACCAACCTTTTGGTAAGAGTAAATATAGATCTGATGTGTAGAAAATGGAGAGCAAAGGAAAATAAGCTGCATAGTGATGGTACATGAACAACTACCTGTCATTATAAGTAAACTGATAAAGGACAGCATGTACTTACAAGAAAAATGCAGAGCTAAAAAAACATTGGCATTGGATATATTCTACACTAATGTAACCATTCATACAGATCAGATAATTTGGAGCGAACAATTGATAAGCAAGCTATCATGCATACTGCTGTCACATAATGAACCAGGTATGTATGCAAGTACAGTGATACATATCAACAGGTACTAACAAGAGCAAAGCAGCGGGCAGCATATTTGCGATATCCTATCGTTCTTGTCAAACTGGAATTCTTCTTCGAGCAGATTTCCTGCAAAAAAGATCCGTAAGGCACATGCGGAAAAGTAGAAGTTCAAATTGTCATGTGATTTCATAGACAGTACCTCATCCTGGGAACGAGACCAGTGCATAAAAAGGTTTTTCCATTCAATGTCTTCTAAATTTAGCACAGGAGACTTCACCGGAAATTCGTTTATAGACTTGCCATCAAAGTGTGATTTCCTCAGGTAACACCGATACTGCTGCAATGGTTCCTTGAAAAGCACAAGCAAGCTTTCCTCGTCATGACTATCGAGATTGACCCTCGCCTAGTTACAACAATGTAATGTAAATCATTCATGTGTTCAATCAGCAGAAAACAAGAAAATAATAACCATGAATAATAGCACTTACACGTAAGTTGGACAGGAAGATGTGAAAATGGTGTTTGTCTTCACAATAATCTTCCCATGATGGGAATATATGCACGTAGTCCCTAACAACATTGAAAGCATTGTCTTTTAAACTGGGAATAAATGGAATGGGGTTCCAATCTGCAGGAATTGGCCGTCTCTGCAGTTGGGATAGGTCTTCGGCCAGTGGACTTGCTATACTTTTTGCTAGAGTGGGATTTTTCTATGATACAGCTAGTGCTATGGCAAATGAAATCAGTATACCTTTTGCTGGAGTGCAGGTCCTGTGTGGTGGGGCTAGTGGTGTGGCCAGTGAAGTATGGGTACAGTCTGCTGGAGTCGGTCCTACGTTTTGTGTCACTGGTTGTACATCCAATATAAGTGGGGTGCTGTCTGATTTCTCCGGCACCACCATGTTTTTCAAGGACTTTGCTGGTGCTCCTTTAGGTTTGGCAATCACCCTCTTCCTTTTTGATGTCTGATGCACAAGAACATCATTTGAGTGGAAAAACATGGTATGATGACAGATGGAATATGTATTGATAATGGATGGGCATGGCATATCGACATATATGATGAGTAAACTAAGCAGATGGCGGTGCAACAAAGTAGAAGAAATGAAAGACAACATATGCAAGATACCCGCAATCAATAAAACATTGCCAAATTAGAACAGGCACCTTGATGGGTGAACAGGACAGGCCATCTGCCTTTGACTCCTCAAGGTTAGAATAGTCATTAGGATGATATTCTGAACAAGAATCAACAGGTGGGGAGCGTACGAGTTTCACTGCATCCAGAATGGCACTCAATGCCTTGGTGCCAATTTTGTAAGTCATTGCAGTGTTTAGCTTCAAGAGTGGACTGCTGCTAGTGCGACACAAAGCAGCTACACAGATCATAGTGTAGATATAACGGGAAAACCTTAAGCATCAGAGTAAAATCAGCAAAGTGGAACTTGCTGGAATATATGTGCTAGTATTGCCGGTATGGCTAGAAAGGCTTCGGATACCAACTCTCTTCAATTGAAGGTGCGGTACTGTTAATATCAATGTAACTCTCAAAGGCGACACAGCTCCCCGCATTTCCTTGCTATTCTTATAGGATTCAAGTGGGCAGACCACTACAAATCCTATTCCTATGTTTGCAAGATCCTACGAATCAAAGAGGCTCAAAGTGTCCATCACAACCGACCGTATAGACCTCTACACTGCAAATTTCCCTGCTCATCTTCAGTATAAGGAACATACTGTACTACTATCATACTCGCTCCGTTCCAAAATATATGTCTTGGTAGAGATTTCCACTATGGATCACATACAGATGTATCCAGGTACATTTTAGAGTGTAGATTCACTCATTTTGCTCCATATGTAGTCCATGGTGGAATCTATACAGAGACTAGTATTTAGGAACGGAGAGAGTACATATTAAAGAAGAACGGAAGACGAACATGGTAAAGAAGAGCAAGCAGATTTTGGATAATAAAATGTTGGTTGCGCAGTGCCCACACATGATGAACCAGAGCGCATTAAGAATGCAACTCCTAGCTGTCTCTCGACCATTTCAGGCAGTTGGATGAAGATCCTACATCTCCTAACCCTTCTTCTTCCTCGTCTCTGATTCTTCCCATACAGAACACCGCACGGGCCACCGGTCGGACCACCGGCCCCCACCGCCTGTGTTCCTCCGCCACCCCCACCCCTACCCCAACCCCCACCCGCGTCGAGTTTTATTCGTTCGGCGAGGCCCCACAACCACCTGAGCCCCTTCGATCGCACCGGCGAACTCTGGCAAGCTCTGAAAAATCGACTGACCCAATTTTGAAATTTAGTCTACTGTGATTTAACTAGTGTGGAATATAAAAGGGGAAAACCATAAGCATTGCGAGTATGTTGTTGAGCGTGCCATGGCGGATCTGAAGGTGCAAACTGGACAAAGGCAACTTCGCAACCAAGACAAGAAATCAGAGTAAAGCAGTGGCGATCTATTTTCTTGCTGCGATAAATAAGTTGAGCAGATACGAAAGAGTACCGCCTCTGGTGCGGCGCCGTGTACGCAACTACTGAGAATTTGATGGTGCTGTGGTAGCGATGGCTGTCGGCAGCGTGGAAGAAGATCTAGGAGGGTAGACGGTGGCAGCGGGGCGCGGTGGACGAGACGGTCGTAGGAGCGACGCCGGCAAGGTGGACGACGGCGGGGATGAAGCGAGAGGACGGGGTGCAAGGATCCCGGTCCGAAGCCGTGGATGAGAGAGGTCGATCTCTTGTAATGGACGGCGGTGTCGGGGTATCAGCTCCGGCATGGTGGAGGAGGACGACGGTGGATGGGGTGGCGGACGGCGGCGGACGGAGGAGGGTGGGGTGGAGAGGGTGTTTTGGCGCCCACGGAGTACGAATGGGGAAAAGGGAGGTAGAGAGGAAGGGGGAACCATGTATTCAGGGCGCGCTTGTCTCAAATGCGAGGTTACAAACTTAGCCCCCGTTTCAAATTTCTACTACATCATAGCAACACTAGTCGGTCGGGGATAGGACGGTAATCTCGCATACACCGAATATTTGCCGACGAGAGTTTGTTTTTGGCGCCCACCGTGTATGAATATGAATCGGGGAGGGAGTCGATTTCGGCCGAGGACACACTGTGTTTTGGCGCCCACCGTGTATGAATCCGGGTGAGAGGCGGTTACATCACGTTTGGGTGAAATTACAAACCTACCCCTATCGAAACCTATAGAAATCCAGCATATAGGCTTTGCGTGCTAGGGATAGGCTGCAGTGATTTCCATCTCGCAGATTTTGGTTCCGGGCGGTTACTGCGACTTTCGCCGCTTCGTTCAAATTTTGCAGAGTGCATGTTTACCGTGCCAACTCAATTCGAATCCTGTTTGTATCTAATTTTTTTCGGGCGGGATCCATTTTCAATTGGAATTACATTGTATATACATCATTTTTTATATATACTTTCAAAAGCACAACACCATTTATACATAAATATGGTTTACAAATGGCATGATCTCAGATTCATAAGGTTGTATCTGTCAATTTGGATTTTCAAATATTTGAAACCACTTTATGTTGAAATCCAACGTATGCATTCCTTGCTAACTGTCTCCAATTAATGTGTGTTTCATGCGGTTTTTTTTACTTCTCAAACATGTATAATGTGTTTCACACACGCAACATATAGTGTAATCCCATTTAGACATTAATTGCATATAAACCATGCATTGTTTGTAATTGAAGAATCTATGGATCACCAATATTGATAAACTATATAACATTACACATGTGCCCAAATTCAAATGAATATGCATGTTTGATACACCAATTTGCGTTATGATATTATCGATGTCATGATCTCCAGTTTAAATATTTGAATCCCCTTTAATCCAGATATTCGTCTCATATAGCTATCACTCATGCTTATATAGGACTATCTCTCTGGACCTATACGCGTTCATCGTCTCTCAGGTATCTCTCGTGCTACCTGTATGTCGACAATGATCTTTTATCTTCGTAACACACTGACGGTACTCCCTCCCTCGACCTTCATCACTCTATCTCTCTCTAAGTATATCTCGCTCCCTGCTATGTGTCTCTAACTATGATTCTCCATGTGGAATCTCTTTCTCTCACACAAACACAAAACTTTGTCTCCCGGGGTCTCATTTCTCTCTACTATTCCCATGTGTGACACTCGCACACCCCTCATGCAGAGATGTCTTTCGCTTCTTAGATATGAGAACCTACGACTCTTCCTCATCAATATCTCTTTCTCACACACAAACACAAACTCTGTCTCCCAGGGTCTCATATTTCTCCATTGTTCTCTTGTATGTCGCTCACACACACCCTCTCTCCCTAGAGATATCTTGCGTTCCCTCGTATGTCTCTCTAGCTATCACTCTCGTTGTGAAATATCTTTCTCTCCCGCAGACACAAAACTCCGTCTCTCTGGATCTCATTACTCTCTGATATCTGTTTGTATGTGACTCACACGCACCCTCTCTCTATCTCTCTCACACCCACACACATAACCCAGCCTTCTGATCCACTCGACTCCTATCTCTAACGCACACTAGCTAGCATCTTTATCTTTCTATTTATCTGTTTCTCCATCAACCTTCTTTCTCGCACTCACTCTTGATTCCTATCATGCACACTACATATGTTTCTCTCTACATGTAGTCAAGTGCCCTCTCACACACATATATAACTTCACCCTTTGAACCACCCGATGGTCATCTCCAACACCCAAACTAGCGGATGTCCCTCTAGCTAGCATCTCCATCTCTGTATCTATCTGTAGTTTCTCCGTCAACATTTCTTTCTCGCATGGAGTCTTGCTTCCTATCACCCACACTATATATGTCTCTCCATACATATGCATTTATAGGTTGGTCTCTTTTGCACAATCGTTGCGCCTCACTCCCTCTGCTCGCCATAGATGCATGCTCCAGCCCACGCCACTATCTCTTAAAGACAAAAACACATGCTCAATTGTCGGTACTTCTTCCATGCATGCATATTGTCATACCGATCCGTCTCTCCCATGTCGTTGATCTTATGACTTATGTCTTCTTTCTTTTATCTCGATCATGCACGCGCGCGCACACACACATCCCACGTATACATGTATACCTCTCACACATGCATGTTCAAGGTCTCTATATCTCAATACGTAGTTAATTACCCTCAATCCTAACGCCACATCGAATTGTTCTCCTCTTTTGTGCACATAACTTCCGCCTAGATGGGTAAAACACACACTCACACTTAACAATCTCCTTCTAGCTACCCCCGCCTCTCACTCTTCCCCTATATCCCCGAAACCAATAAGACCATCCCTTAGTTTAATTTCCGCCTACATGCACCATCGATATATAGTAGTCTTCCTCGGTGTCTCTCGAACAAACACGTTCTCTCGAAGTCGACTCCTCTCATGCATATAGGTCCTAATGCATTTTTCGAGGCTAACTTTGACCAAAAGTTAGAGCAATAATATATGACATGCAACTTACACAAAGCATACCTTCAATTTTGTATAAAGGAGCTTCCAATAATATAATTTGCATAGTATACATCTCATGTGCTATTAATATTGTCAATAGTCAAAGGCTGTCTTGAAAAACACATTAGGCCCTATATAGATGGAAGGAGGGAGTAGGTCCCATGCAAAAAATGAGAATAAAATTCAAACATCTGGGCATCGTGGCTCGGTCGATAACATTGAGAAACTTGGTTTTAAAATCATGAAACTTGGCATGGTGTCATTTCATGGTAGTACCATGCCGTGGTAAAAAAATTGGCCGAATAGGAACAAATTTTGGTACAAGCTTCTTGCAAATCGGAGCTTCTCTCAAGAAGGCTCGTGGTTCTGGGAGGGAACGTGTCACCTTTGTGTGCATAATTCAAATTTGAAATACAAGCACATGTTCCAGTGCACCAAAGTTGGTTGAAAAATCACATGTGTGTCCTCGGGTAAATTTCTAGGTTCCATGCAAGAAATGGGAATGAAATTCAAAATTCTGGGCGTCGTGGCTGGGTTGGAAACATTGAGAAACTTAGTTTTTTAATTCCTGTAAATCCAAAACACGCATGAAAATAATGGAACTTGGCTTGGTGCCATGACATGGGACCAACATGCTGTGGAAAATTTGCAGTCCGATTTACGAAGGCGCACACATTAACAATCAACAAAGTCATTTTGGAAGAAGTGCTGTCACGTTACAATCGGAAACACAAGTATTATTGAAACCGTTGGCGTTCTACTTACTAGAACCATTTACGTGCCACCACGCATCCCCTTTTTTATTAGCTAGGAGGCGAAGTGCAGGGTAGCTATTTGAGTATCAGAGGCGTGCGATCAGACCCCTGCGCGTGCTTATCGGGAGGAAATCCCTTTAACCTCCATCTGCCGTCCACCTCTCTCCCAAGGTCTCCATTAATGGCGCCCGAGCCTCTGTTTAATGGCGTGGCTATGTCTCACTCGACTGAGATTTAAGAGAGAAAAAAGAAAATCTGAAAGCACGGATCTTGATGTAAGATCCGACGGACCTATATAGCCTCTACTACGACTTATAGCAAGACTGATGAATATATAAGGACGATTAAAAAAAATTGATCAAAGAAGGGCTTGCCCCTTCCAATTTTCATTACTGAAAACCACCACAATTCACAAGAAGTTCAGCACAACTCCAGCCTAACACGAAGGACTAAAAGCTACTAGATTGAAATCGCTACATCCTAAGAGGCCAACAAAGGCCAAACATCCGCGCTAGAACCCAACATTTCACAACCGACGACACAATCCACATCCTAAACCGATTATTACATCAAAAGAAACCAGGAAACTAGTCTCCACGGCGAGCGGCAATGAGCTCTTTCGTGTCCTCAAGACGCTTCTTGAGAACATCCACAGATTCCTCCACCAACCTTTGGCGCTCGTTGCGGAGCATGTCATTCTTGTCCATAAGTTTCTTCAACAAGGCACTAGTCTCCTCCTGCAGGTCTGCACTTCAGACGATCTTCTCCCTCAGTAGGTCACGCTCGGCCCGGAGCCTCTCATTGCCCTCCCTTAGTTGCCAGATGACACTGGTAGCCTGTTCAAACGAGGCTATCATGTCATCCTGCAACCTCGCCGAGCGGGAGATCTGATCCGTCTGGCTATGGACAATTGCATGCATGCGCCTGTAACAGTCATCGCGTGCCCGCGAGAAATTTTCCCAGGCCGCCGCTGCGCGGCGGGACATCTCTACTGCATTCGTGGCACGGCGGGACATCTCCGCTGCTTCTGCGGCACGGCCGGACCAGTCTGCTGCATCGACGGCGCGGCGGGACCTCCGTGCTGCTTCAGCGGCACGGCGGGACCTCTGTGCTGCTACTTCCGCGCGGCGGGACATGTCGGCTACTCACGCAGCGAGGCGAGACATCTCTCGTGCTTCCGCTTCCATGCTCGCCTCTCCCTGGTGTCAATCTCTCGACCTAGAACTCACGCTGGCCATGGCAGACACAAGGGAAGGATGCTGAATGACTTGTTTGTTTTTGTGGATGAGGAGTTGAGGAGGAATGTGCAGTCATCTTGGCATACTAGTATTTATAACCGAGTACTAATACGCTCCTAAGTGGGAAACCGTTTAGGTTGTGATCGGTGTGAACAAGTTTGCAATTCAATATAGCATGGAGTAATTTGGAATGTGACGAGACGCAAGCTCAAAATTTATTGACGGTTCTAGTTTCAAAGTGCGGCACTATTCCCGGATGGAGTACTTCTTTTTCTACTCCCTCCTTTCCGGTTTTATAGGGCTTATCTCAAAATTTTAGTTTTTCCATTTTATAAGGCTCAATTTTGTTGTCCCTGTCGGTGTCAAAACCGGCGGATCTCGGGTAGGGGGTCCCGAACTGTGCGTCTAGGCCGGATGGTAATAGGAGGCGAGGGACACGAAGTTTTACCCAGGTTCGGGCCCTCTTGATGGAGGTAAAACTCTACGTCCTTCTTGATTAATATTGAAGATATGGGTGTTATAAGAGTAGATCTACCACGAGATCAGAGAGGCTAAACCCTAGAAGCTAGCCTACGGTATGATTGTATGTTGTGATTGTTGTCCTACAGACTAAAACCCTCCGGTTTATATAGACACCGGAGAGGGTTAGGGTTACACAAGGTCGGTTACAAAGGATATATCTATATACGTATTGCCTAGCTTGCCTTCCACGCCAAGTAGAGTCCCATCCGGACACGAGACGAAGTCTTCAATCTTGTATCTTCATAGTCTAATAGTCCGGCCAATGGAGATAGTCCGGCTGTCCGGAGACCCCCTAATCCAGGACTCCCACAGTCCCCAACACATGTTTAGATTCCAAGGTGCATTAAATCATTGCATGCAAGTATTAAGAGAAAATTGACCAATGCATGTACTTTATGCATGCATGCATTGCAATTAATGCATTAAACCTATCTCTCGGGACTTCTCACACGCACCATCGTGCCACCCACAAAAACTTGTACTCTGAGTTTAGTAGTACGTTATACAAGAAGAGAAGAGGTGCACGCACGCACTCGTCCTCTCACACACACGTCTATTTTTTCTCGAAAAGGAGGATGATGACCCCCGACCTCTGCATCTGGGAGTCACACACACAAATTATTGAAATATATCGAGTGCGGTGCTTTGATGTGTCGCATCAACTCGTACATCAACGAGAAGTTTGATTATCCTCTCCCTCACGGACTTAACTGCACATGCCTTTGGCTGTATGACAGGTTGGCCACACACCTGTAGGGCCCACCTGTCATACACGCAAAGGCAGGAGTGTCCCTCCCTCGCCCATGAGCGTGGTGGCTGGCAAGACTAGGAGAAGCTTTCGCTACATGCTCTCCCTCCCACACGCGGTGGACATGCAGCAGTTTAATCGGTGTCAGATGGCCATAAGCGTACTGTAGTACTCCTCCAGTGCAGTAGTATTCCATCATTGTTCGACTTCCCGAAGAGGCGAAGAGCCAAGCGTAGGCCGGACGCTCGTGTGACAGTTTCATGTGTATAGTAGTCTAGGATAGCGTGTACCATGCCTGTAAGCTTAAAATCGTTGGGGTCGGCTCCATGCTATGTGGCCATCTTGAAGTTTAAAAAAAATTAAAATAGTCTTCTGGCCCTACCTGAAAACTGCCGCCCGTACTGCCCGGGAAAAGCCCCGCCCTCAACTTTTAACTACGCGAAAACAATTCGAGCTTGTTCATTCTATATAAATACAGTACTTACTGTATGTTTATTCACCCGTGGGGTTGTTCAATGAATGGAGGGGCGGGGAGCACAAGTGAACAATACTGTAGTACTACTAGTACTAAGTAGGAGTCGTACAGTAGTCACCTTAAGTAGAGAGTTTCTTTTCTTTAATGCCACGTACACAAATTGAAACGCTTGTTGTGGAGAGAAAAAAGATAATCACTCCACTATATATGGACGCAGGGGCCTGAGCGCTTGCTTTACTAGGGTTGCTCTCTTCATTCTCTCATCCTCTCCAGATATAAACAAGACAGCAGTAGCGACATTTTCTCTCTGCTCACCGCTGGTCACAGATCCGGTCGGATCCCTTCGTCCAGTGTGTTTAGAGGACTAAAAGGTGCATCATTCACGCGGTCATCACTGTCGAGGGAGGAAACCCACAGCTGCCGGAGGGGCCCGATCCTCTGCCCGTTCCGTTCTCTCCAACACATGTCCGGCTCGGGAGGTCCTCCGACCCTTCTTCCTCCCTGCCGTATTGTCCGCAGATCCGACCTGCCATCGCCGACATCCCGGCGACCCTCAGGTATAAGTTCTTCGAAAGCGACCTTGCTCTACTGCCCCAGCTCCCCACGTGTCTGCATGTGCATCTTTTTCTACTCCCATCAGCTCTTCCAAAGCCACCTAAATTTTTAGTATTATTAGAGGTAAAGCTACTTCATGCATTCGAATCTAGGGCTTTGTTCAAACAACGAAGAAAGGGGGGAAAGTTGTAGCATGAATCTAGGACTTGATTCAAAGAGGAAATAATATGGTGAAAGTAGTAGAGACCGGATACCCAACCGATCTCTTGGTTGAAAAGGGAAATAATGGGAAAACGCAGTACAAACTGGAAAAGGAACAGATCTATTATTGGTTGAAAAAAAGGATAGAAAGTGGCGGCTGGTGGACAAGTCAACAGAGTATGTCTAGGATTAGATTTGCTGCCATCACATAGTAAAAGGTCTCCAAGATTAGATTTGCTGCCCTCACATAGTAAAAGGTCTCAGGATTAGATTTGCTGCCCTCACATAGTAAAAGGTCTCCAGGATTAGATTTGCTACCCTCACATAGTACAATGGCACTTCTGCTGTTTTCCCCAGTATGATAAGTAAGTTGCTCCTTTACGCTGCTGAGTGTCCTGGTGTCCCCACGGTCCCATGCCCTTAAACCAACTCTTTAGCTGCTGTTGATTTACTGTGTCTGGTAAACAAGCAATGCCACCATTAAAGTAATCCCATATTTGAGGAATCTCATTGTTGATCATAATGCTTCTGATAACATGAAGCATCGCTGACGTTTTAAAATTTCTATTGTCCTTGCGTGATTGCCATGAACATAACTAAGATGTTTCTTTTCATTTTGTATATGTTTCGTATATTCTTATTGACCAGCAACTGTTTACTTTCTATCTTTTTTGTGCAGATAGGGATATCCATTTCACCTTGTTGCTATTGTGACCTTTTGGTGAACTGCAGAAAACACTTTTTTTGGAATGAGTGTCTTGTGCAGTTCAACTAAAATGTCACGTGGACAACATCTCTCAATTTTGGTGGAACCGCACAAAATGGTGATTGGAGTTTCCAAAATCTCCGTCAAGTTCTGCTGGTAATCTCGTGCAACATTTTATTAGCCTTTGCAAGATGGAGCCGTCACTGTCACCACAATGGCACTTTATTTTAGTGGAACTACACAAAAGGATAAGAAAATTATAGTTGCACCTTACATGAGCCGGACAACCAACCTTAATGTTCCTCAATTTTAGTGCAACTACTAAAGAAGAACCTGTCAGCTCACAAGAGCAAGTACTTCTTGCTAGCTGAATGATGCAATCTTTGCTTCATTTTAGGTGAACTACAGAAAAAGGCGCATGAATTGAATCATGGAACTCCAGGCAGACCTCATCCAAGTAGAGCTGGAGGTTGAGTTCAAGGAGGCCGCTATTAAAGCGAAATCATGCTCTCCTGTCTCCTTGTTTGTGCTGTGCAAACATGCTGTGAAAACAGGAATACTCAACTACAGATGTTGTGACGGTCAAGATCATTCGCCAAGTTCTTCGATTGTATGACATGGCTAGCCAAGATGGATTTAATTCCGATATTCACTTTATCAAAAGGCTCTAATGGGTTTGTTCTGAATCTTGCAAGCTAGGAATCAGTGAGATGTGTAGGCATCTTTGTTGTGCTTATTATTTGGATCTTATTTGTTGGTTCTGAATCTTGCAAGCTGGGAATCAATGAGATGTGTAGGCATCTTTGTTGTACTTACTATTTGGATCTTATTTGTTGGTTCTGAATCTTGCAAGCTGGGAAACACGGCATGATGATGCAGAGGACAACAACCATAACAAACAGTTCAAACTCGGTAGTATTATCTTTTGTGGAAGTGCGACAAATGTGATCATGATGTGCGTCCTGAGAATAATAATTCTAATTGTTGTGCATGTTGATCCTGTGGCACTGATAGAACGAGTGAATGCATTGCTTGTTTTAAGTACAAATTTCTATCTCTTATTTACTAATTGGAGGCACCTTTCAAGAGATCTCATTAATCCACATCATTAGAATTAATTATACCGTTGGATTACATAATTTACGGCCAGGATAAAATGAAAAGTTGCGTAACAGGAGATGGTCTAGTCACATAATGAAACCATCTGCCACGTCCACCATCAGTTATAAAAAGTAACGAAAGTCTTCACACAAAAAACTCCATGGGTGAAAAACTATTCCATCCGATCCGATGAAGTACAGAGTCCTCACAATTTTTTTAGAATAACAGAGTCCTCACGATTTATCCCACGCATATGCCCCTTTGCAAAACTGATCCAAAAAATACCCCTCCTTCTCCTCGTCTCCCTCTCCACCGCTCTTCTGCACAATTCGCCCGTCAACGTGCAAGCCCTAGCGCCGCTCTTCCTCCTCTATATCTCCAGGTCGTATTTTGATGCCATCCTCGATTTCAGCGTTCCATCCATACTGCAATCCATCTAGAAGAAGAGGACTCAATCCAGGTATCCCTCCCCTCCAACCTTTAGATCTTCTCCTATTCCAACTTATGCAATTCAGGATGGTTGATGGATCATATGAGGAGGTGTATCCATGATAATTTGAAGAGAAGAGGATGACAACAATAGTTGAGGCTGCCAAGTGGAGGAATTATGTTGGAGTGGTGGTGGCAGCCAACTCACACTCTAAATCCAATTCGAGTTTGTCTCCCAGCAATCCCCCGGTAAATAATCCATCTTCCTACATCCCTACTCCATTGTCCGGTTTTCTAAGTGAATAAAAGAATCCCCAACAAGTTGGCTTCATCCCATCAAGAAAAATCGGCCTTTTCCCTTTTAACCTTGCAGCACCTCTCTTTACCAGATTATATGTTAGGGGAGGGGATGAGAACCAGCAGGGGTGGTCTGCAATGCCTAAAGTGGAAGCTTGCACGGGCATGCCTGCGATGAGGATGATATTTGGTTGGGTGCAGTGATAGCATGAGCTTGAGAGTGCCCAACTCCTCCATCAATCCCTGCTGTTAAGGCCAGCTCCTTAATGCTCCTATAGGTCCCGTTTGGCTACTATATACAGTCCAGGGTCAATATATCAGGACAATCAGGTAGGCCGTATCATATTTGCGCTTTGTTTGATGTTTTCCTGGTCTGCACACATGCTTTTGAAATAGTTCCCATCATGTCATAGCAATGAGCTTTGTGCAAGGCAGAAATAAGTTTGTGATCAAGCAAAGACAGTGAATACATTTACTGAAAAATATATGTGTGTATCCTGCGAATTACTTTGATTAGAAGTCATATCAATCTCATCTTATTACCAACTAAGTTTTGAAACATATGTATTTTTTCTATCTTTGGAGCTCTTGCCTTCTGTACGTACTGAGGTAACAAATTTGTAATGTTCAGGACATGATGCGGCGCTCCAAACAACTCATCATAGTAGTTAGCAAATCATTGTATATTGTCAGTTATGCACTTAATCTTCTCTTCATATATAATACTACTACTATATTGGGGAAAAGGCATAAAGTTTCTCTCTCTTTCTGTTGACAGGAATGTTGAGTTTTGATATTAGTCTTCAGGATTGCATGGTCTCATTATCTTCAGCAAAAGATGTTTATATCAGTGGTACATCAACGACAAACTCACAAGGACTGCCTTGGCGAGAGCTACTCATGGGCGCATATGTTCCAGTACACAGCCAGAACCATTTAGGTAATAAAGGTAATGCAATGGCATCATGTAGTGTATACTGGAGTAGTACATAGTTATATTTGATTATATTTTCTGGACGCAACCAAGACAGCGGCAATGTAGTCTCGGCTAATGCTTCTATTTAATTAGTTTTCTGCACAATGCTTATGCATAAGTGTATGGAACAACTGATTGGTCAGAACTGACAACAACATATTTAAATTGGCCAGAAATTTGTATCCAAACAAAGGAGGAGCTATCCTTATGGACAAAGTTACCATATTTGCCTGAGTACATATGTACGCCATATATCTGATTTTTGTATAGTCAAGTGTTAAGTGATTAAATATACATCTTACACCAAAATATTTAAGAATCCCCAGCTCAAAATATTATTTTTTATACAGAAATTCATGATTGACCATAGGCATATATAATAAATTCAAGGCATATATCCAACGTTATGGAAATAAAGGGAAATATAACAAAGAGCAAAATCAGACATTCAATTTAGTATCATTCGGCTTCAGTACTGAGAGCAATAAAGTTAGGGTAACTATCCATTCTTAATGGAATAAATTAGTCGTGCAGCGCAGGTAAATTAAACAAATTTGTTTCTATGATAAGGGAATCACATACATTACCAATATGACAATGTGCATGTGTTTGTGCTCCGGGACCAAAAGATGAAAGGAAATGATTGCCCTCTCATCTTGATATAATTATATGCCATTTCATGGATTGAGATAAAATATGTCCAACAAAGTTGTGGCTGATAAAATATTTTTCATTAAGAAACATAGAAAACATAAGATCAAAATTGCTTACTGTCTTTGCAAACTACCAGACCCAAAGAAAGTGTTTAATTTCATCGGACCTCACGATTTGTTACAATTAAACTTAGATTCCTCTATATATTTTGAAAATTATTAGATATATAGTTTCAAAAGAAATAACACATAAAATGAACTTCACATTTGCAAATATGATGCCCGCCAATACTTCTTCATATTAATGTGAACTACATATCATACTTGAGAATTATGAGCCATGGGACGTCTGAAAAAGGATATTTCATGCAAGTGATCTAATCATAACTTGATCGAGACAATTCATGCAAATCATCTAATCGTAACTTGATCAAGAGAATTCAGGCAAATTATCTAATCATAACTTGATCAAACAATGGTAATACCCCTTTCCCTGAGTTCACTAATCAATCATATTCCATGTTTCAAATATTATTATAATTGACCTTAAATTGTACTACTTCTTATAATGTCATAAATTGTAAATATTAAATATCCACTAGCCCGTGCTAGTGCACGGGTTGACGACTAGTTAAAGCTAATTAATTTTAAGTAAAGTGACCACTAACTCCTGTTATTACAGTACCAATACAGACCCGCTCGTGAACCGACGTGTGGCCGAGGGTGCATCTTCTGCCGGGCGTGCAGCGGACGAGGGAGGGCTAGTAACTGTTGTCGCCTGTACACACTCAGCTTACTGTTGAATCCAGTTCCCCAAGAGCTGAAAAACGAACTGCTGCCACCGCCTACACACTCGTTCACTCGAAGAGACTCCAATGGCGATCCGAGGGGTGAGCCTGCTGGATATGGACTTCAGCAAGGAGTTCCCCTTTGAGTTCGCCGTTCAGTCCTATGGCTGCACCAAGTTGAATGTGATGTACACCAACGATAAGGACTCAGTGAAGCTCTACCTCACCTCAGTCCTATGGCCGCACCAGGTTCTGGAGCATTCGCCCATTTCATCGGCAGCGCCGACTGCACCTTCGCTATGGTGGAGAGAAGGAAGAACGCGAGGATTCGGCCATCTAGTTCAACAAGCTTGTCGACATCCAGAAGCAATACAAGATCATCAGCAACGAGCAGGAGAAGGACTCCGTGGTTGACCTCGCTGAGACCATCATCGACCCCTGATACGCCAACATGAAAGAAGATGACCTGAACATGTGGGAGGTACCTTTGAATCTAGCCTACATAACCTACGCGGCCAAGGGCGCATACGGATGCTACGACATGTACAAGCAGATCTTGGACATGAGGGCGTGTCTGCTTCCCGTAACCGACGAGTACACGGACAGCCGCAGCATCATGATCAAGCGTGCCAGGAAGGTCTAGATGTTGTACTTTATCTGTTTATAAGCACCTTTATCATGTGAGTGTTTCATGCATTAGCCTATGTGTCGTAATTATCTGTTTTGTCCGAAATATTTCTTTTAAGAACCAATTAACCTGATTGCTTTTTTAGTGGCAATTTGCTTATGTATGTAAACTAGTTCGCTTGTCCGTAAAAAAAACTAGTTCACTCGGCTACCGTGCTTTGAATCTCCTTCCTCCCAACATATTCCCCTCCTCAGGTGGACCCAGCAGGTCTCTGAATTTTCTCCCACTTTCTTTTTCGATGTAAATTGAGTTTTCTCCTAGTACTTTCCCCTAGAACCAACTCAACCGTCCCACGTCTAGCCTAAAAAATAATAATACCCCACGTACTATTAACTCATCAAATTAAAATGATATTTTATTTCGTAAGTTGAAAGTTATTACAAAATAATAATAATAATTGTTTATATATAACTTGGCAAGTTAACTCCTAGTGATCGCGTACATAAGCCTGCAAAGATTTTACTGACGTGCAATCATGTGTTTATGTTTTTATAACATTTCTCCGTCTAGCCCAATATGATATTTTCACCCAGCCCAGCAAGTCCGCGGCTTTCGAGAAAAATGCAAATGGGATTTAAATGGGCTGCATATATGCTACATCATTGTTTCACACAGCCCACCAAATGGACTAAAAAAACAAATGGACTGACAGCTGGGTCCACGGCCACGGTTTTTTTGTGATTTGCCAAGTAAGTCGCTTTGTCAGGCCTGTTGGGCTGCAAATCTTTCAAGATGAGGAGAGCTTTCATTCGGCTGGCCGAGAAAATGGCCCATCAGTAAGGAGAAATGGGCTATACATTTTTAAAACACATCAAACCGGCAATTAGTTTCAAATATCTCTTTTTTCATTTCGAGATTTTGAATTACATTAATTTTTATGCGTGGAGAATTTGTTGGATTTTATATTGATATACATTTAATTTTAAAATCAGTTTGAATGTGAGTCGAAATTTCGGGATTAAAAACAGTTCAGACTGCACCGAAATATGCAAAATTCCGTATAATTTTTTAACCGTGACCACAATATGGGCTGTAATGCTAACAAAAATAATATGGGCTCCAAAAAAACCTTAAGAATTAGCAAATGGGCTATATGCTGTTTTCCACAGATTTGAGGCTTTCCTAAAAAAAAGGTTGACGCACAAGCAGTGACTGTTGGATGGCCATCCAACGGCCGTGCTGCTGCTTCAATCTCTGCTCTTCCTGCTCCAGCCACTCAAACAGGAGCCGCCGGGACTGCCTGCTCCCTCCTCCCCGCGGCCGGCTCTGCTGCCGCGCAGGCCTCACCGCCCCACCGTACTCCCATCGCTGGCCTAGCCATCCCTCTACTCACCCACACCTGTTGTTATTCTCCGGCGACGGCAGACGAACCAGTAAACCCTCGTACATTCGTACTCCCCTCCGCGTGGGAAACAACTGCCGAGTCTTCCCTGCCTCCGTGTCGTTCCCTTCCTAGGCCTCGCCGTCGTCCACCGCCCTGGTGCTCTCGGCACGGCCTGGTCAACGTGGTCAACGACCAACATGCATCTGAAGTGGACTTTACGTGGAGAGGCCGACAGCTGGGTCCACGGCCGCACGCAAGGAAATGCCTCCTTATTACGCGCAAAATAATGATTCCTCCACCTGACATCAGGGACCCACCGAAAGGGCCTCTGTATTTCGCGAAAAAAACGTTACCGCCGCTAACAGCTCGGACCCACCAGCTATATCTTCGCACGCAAGGAAGTGCCTACTTATTACGCTCAAAAAAATGAATACCCCCCTGCTAGCTGGGACCCGCCTTGGTGGGAGGCTGACTTGTGGGCCTACTAAGTTGATGAGGACGGAGGGCTTTGTCAACTTAGTCAATATGCACGATTCTAGCTCCAGTGACCGTACGATGTCCATCCAACGACCGTAGTGCTTCTTCAACCTCTGGTCTTCTTGTTCCAGCCGCCCAAATCAGCGTCGGTCGTGCCTCGTGCTCCTGCCTCCCGCGGCCTGCTGCGATGCGGCGGAGGCCTCACTGCCCCCTACTACTCCCACCGTTGGCCAGGCCATCCCTCTACTCACCCACACCCCCTGTTATTCTGCGGCGATGGCAGCCTCACACCGCAGCGAACCAGTGAACTCTCGTACTCCTCTACGCGTGGGCATCCAATGCCGCGTCTTCCCCAGCTCCGCGTCGTCCCCTTCCTAGGCCTCACCGTCGTCCACCGCCCTGGTGCTCTCGGCGCGGCGTGGTCAACATGGTCAAGGAACAGCTTCCATCAGACGTGGACTGTATGTGGAGAGGCTGACAGCTGGGTCCACGGCCGCAGCAAGGAAGTGCCTCCTTATTACATGCAAAATAATTATTCCTCCACTTGACAGTGGGACCCACCAGATGGGCCACCATATTTCGCGAAAAAAAATATTTCCCCCTGACAGCTGGGACCCACCATCTACATCTTCGCACGCAAGGAAGTGCGTCCGGGCAAAAAAAATGATTCACCCCCTGACTGCTGGGACCCACCAGCTACATCTCCGCAGGCAAGGAAGTGCTTGACAGTCGGGACCCACCTGGTCGAAGCGTACGTAGCGTTGGCATTCTGGTCGCGAACGTATACGTACATACTGGTCGATGTAGAGGCGCGCACGTAGCATGTACACGTACATACAGCGGCCAGGGTGCAAGAAAGAAAATATGGCCACGTATGTGTACATACGGGCGGGGTCTCGAACGCCTACTCGCGCATACGTAGGGCGAGGGCTCGTGTACATGGCTGGGTCGGAACGGAGAAATAGCGTCGTCGTCGTGTTCATGGGGAGGCAACGGAATGTGTCGTGTTCATGGGGAGGCAACGGAATGCGTCGTGTTCATCAGGAGGGCTTGGACGGAACAGGCGATGGAAATGAGGCCTGGCGTACCGCAGAACGGAGGAAACAACCTTGTGTTCAACTGGCCACGTTCGAAACGGGATCCTGTTCATTGGGAGGGGTCTGGCGTACCGCAAAACGGAGGAAACAGACCTCCTACGGTCGAAACGGGGGTCCTGTTGATTGGGAGGTGTGTGGCGTACCGCAAAACGGAGGAAACAGACTTGTGTTGGAGCGCTACGGTCGAAACGGGGGTCCTGTTCATCGGGACAGGTGTGGCGTACCGCAAAACGGGACTCCACGGGATAATGTTCATCTCCACCGTCGACCTCCTCCAGCCTCCATGAGCTCCTGTTCATCCAGCCTCCAGCGCGCGCTACTCCACCGGCTACTGTTCAACCACCCCTCCACCGTCTACTGTTCATCCAGCCCTCCACACCACGGGGTCCTGTTCAACCACCCCTCCACAGGCACCCCTCCTCCGTCTACTGTTCATCCAGCCCTCCACACCACGGGGTCCTGTTCAACCACCCCTCCACGGGCACCCCTCCACCGTCTACTGTTCATCCAGCCCTCCACACCACGGGGTCCTGTTCAACCACCCCTCCACCATCTACTGTTTATCCATCCCTCCACACAACGGGGTCCTGTTCATCCACCCCTCCACGGGCACCCCTCCATCGTCTACTGTTCATCCAGCCCTCCACCACACCACGGGGTCCTGTTCATCCAGAGGCAACGCCACCGCTCACTGTTCATCCAAACCCCCCCGCAATGCTCACTGTTCATCCCATCGATCGGCTTCAGTTAGCAGCAGTAGCGAAGGAATCGCTCGATCGGGTTCAGTTAACAGCCATCAATCAATCGCTCGGGTTCAGTAACGCGTAGCCTGCAGTGCAATCACTCGGGTTCAGTTAGAGCCCAACGCCTCGCTAGGGTTCAGTTAGAGCCAACGCCTCGCACACACGCGCGTACGTGTACGAGAGTAACGCGCATCGCTCGGCCCCCGACCTCCCACCGTAACCAGGAACTCCCCGAAATTTTCCTCCCCCTCGCTTCTACCATGGTTTTTTCCGTCATGGACGGCCCAAATAATGTCATGCAGCTGCATCTCCGGCCCGCCCAGGACGAAAAGCCAATTTTCTATCATGATTTTTTGTCATAGAAGTAGGAGCCCACCACATCTATGATGATACCGGGTTTTGTCACAATTATCGTCATAGAAGTGTCATATGTATGACAGAAAAAAAATTCATTGGGCCCAAAATGTCACGGATGTGTCTTTTTTTTGTAGTGATGGTGACAATGGGATATCATGTGATCCACTTGATGTATGTTTTGGTGATCAACTTGCGAGTTCCGTGACCTCGTGAACTTATGCATAGGGGTTGGCACACGTTTTCGTCTTGACTCTCCTATAGAAACTTTGGGGTACTCTTTGAAGTTCTTTGTGTTGGTTGAATAGATGAATCTGAGATTGTGTGATGCATATCGTATAATCATACCGACGGATACTTGAGGTGACATTGGAGTATCTAGGTGACATTAGGGTTTTGGTTGATTTGTGTCTTAAGGTGTTATTCTAGTACGAACTCTAGGATAGATTGAACGGAAAGAAGAGCTTCATGTTATTTTACTACGGACTCTTGAATAGATCGATCAGAAAGGATAACTTTGAGGTGGTTTCGTACCCTACAATAATCTCTTCGTTTGTTCTCCGCTATTAGTGACTTTGGAGTGACTCTTTGTTGCATGTTGAGGGATAGTTATATGATCCAATTATGTTATTGTTGTTGAGAGAACTTGCACTAGTGAAAGTATGAACCCTAGGCCTTGTTTTAACGCATCGCAATACCGTTTGTGCTCACTTTTATCATTAGTTACCTTGCTGTTTTTATATTTTCAGATTACAAAAACATATTTCTACTATCCATATTGCACTTGTATCACCATCTCTTCGCCGAAATGGTGCACCTATACAATTTACCATTGTATTGGGTGTGTTGGGGACACAAGAGACTCTTTGTTATTTGGTTGCAAGGTTGCTTGAGAGAGACCATCTTCATCCTACACCTCCCACAGATTGATAAACCTTAGGTCATCCACTTGAGGGAAATTTGCTACTGTCCTACAAACCTCTTCACTTGGAGGCCCAACAACATCTACAAGAAGAAGGTTGTGTACTAGACATCACCCACCAGGTGGGCACAATCCACCTGGGCGCGTCAGGGAGCCCAGGCGCGCCTTGGTGGGTTGTGCTCACCCAGGCCCACCTCCGGTGCCCATATTCTGATATATAAGTCATTTTAACCTAGAAAAAATAATGAGAGGACTTTCGTGATGGAGCGACGCCGTCTCGAGGCGGAACATGGGCAGGAGCACTTTTGTCCTCCGGTGGAGCGATTCCGCCGGGGGAACTTCCCTCCCGGAGGGGGAAATCATTGTCATCATTAACAACTCTCCCATCTTGGGGAGGGCAATCTCCATCAACATCTTCAATAACACCATCTCATCTCAAACCCTAGTTCATCTCTTGTGTTCAATCTTGTTACCGGAACTATAATTGGTCCTTGTGGGTAACTAGTAGTGTTGATTACATCTTGTAGTTGATTACTATATGGTTTATTTGGTGGAATATTATATGTTCAGATCCAGTATGCTATTTAATACCCCTTTGATCTTGAGCATGATTATCATTTGTGAGTACTTACTTTTGTTCTTGAGGTCACGGGAGAAATCATGTTGCAAGTAATCATGTGAACTTGATATGTGTTCGATATTTTGATAGTATGTATGTTGTGATTCCCTTAGTGGTGTCATGTGAACGTCGACTACATGACACTTCACCATATTTGGGCCTAAGGGAATGCATTGTGGAGTAGCAATTAGATGATGGGTTGCGAGAGTGACAGAATCTTAAACCCCAGTTTATGCGCTATTCCGTAAGGGACCGATTGGATCCAAAAGTTTATTGCTATGGTTAGAATTTATTCTTAATACTTTTCTCGTAGTTGCGGACGCTTGCGGGAGGGTTAATCATAAGTAGGAGGTTTGTTCAAGTAAGAAAAGCACTTAAGCACCGGTCCACCCACATATCAAATTATCAAAGTACCGAACACAAATCGAACCAACATGGTGAAAGAGACTAGATGAAATTCCCGTGTACCCTCAAGAACGCTTTGCTTATCATAAGAGACCGTTTTGGCCTGTCCTTTGCCTCAAAAAGATTGGGCTACTGATACGTCTCCAACGTATCTACTTTTTCTCACGCTTTTCCTCTTGTTTTGGACTCTAATTTGCATGATTTGAATGAAACTAACCCCGGACTCACGCTGTTTTCAGCAGAACTACCATGGTGTTGTTTTTGTGCAAAAATAAAAGTTCTCGGAATGGAACGAAACTTTGCGAGGAATTTTTATATAATATATAAGAATTTTTGGAGCCAATACCTACCGGAGAGGGGCCCCTGGGTGGGCACAACCCACCAGGGCACGCCCCCATCTCCTGGCGTGCCCAGGTGGGTTGTACCCACCTGGTGGCCCCGCAGACCTCAACCCTAACACTATAAATTCCTATTTTCAGAGAGAAAGATTTATCATGATCCATGAGACGGAGCCACCACCAAGCCCTGTTCTTCGTCGGGAGGGCATATCTGGAGTCCGTTTGAGGCTCCGGAGAGGTGGTTCTTCGTTCTTCGTCATCACCAACCCTTCTCCATCGCCAATTCCATGATGCTCCCCACCGAGAGTGAGTAATTCCTTCGTAGGCTCGCTGGTCGGTGAGGAGTTGGATGAGATTCATCATGTAATCGAGTTAGTTTTGTTAGGGCTTGATCCCTAGTATCCACTATGTTCTTAGATTGATGTTGTTATGACTTTGCTATGCTTAATGCTTGTCACTTTGGGCCCGAGTGCCATGATTTTAGATCTGAACCGTTTATGGTATCATCATTATATCCATGTTCTAGATCCAATCTTGCAAGTTATAGTTACCTACTACATGTTATGATCCGGCAACCCCGGAGTGACAACAACCGGGCCCACTCCCGGTGATGACCGTAGTTTGAGGAGTTCATGTATTCACTATGTGTTAATGCTTTGTTCCGGTTCTCTATTAAAAGGAGGCCTTAATATCCCTTAGTTTCCAATATGGACCCCGCTGCCATGGGAGGGTAGGACAAAAGATGGCATGCAAGTTCTTTTAATAAAGCACGTATGACTATTTTCGGAATACATGCCTACATTATATCGATGAGCTGGAGCTAGTGTCGAATCGCCCTAGGTTATAACTGTCACGTGATGAATATCATCCAACAAGTCACCGATCCAATGCCTATGAACTTTTCCATATTGTTTCTACTAAGTTACTACTGCTATCATCACTGTTACACTTACTACAAAATTACTGCTATCACTGTTATTGTTACTATTGCTGCTGTCACTACTATCAAAACTATCAAACTACTTTGCTACTGATCACTTTGCTGCAGATAATTAATCTCTAGGTGTGGTTGAATTGACAACTCATCTTCTAATACCTTCAAATATTCTTTGGCTCCCCTTGTGCCGAATCTATAAATTTGGGTTGAATACTTTACCCTCGAATACTATTGCGATCCCCTATACTTGTGGGTTATCAAGACCTTTTTCTGGTGCTGTTGCCGGGGAGCATAGCTATATTTGTTGAGTCACTTGGGATTATTATCATATTATTACTATGAAGAATCTGAAGGATGCTAAGACTAAGATATTTCCCTCAAGGACGAGGGGAGGTAAGGAACTGCCATCCAGTTCTGCTTTAGATTCACCTTCTATTATGAATAAACTTGCAACACCACCACATGCTATTAATTTTGATATGTCGCAAGTTATTGATGATGCTACTTCTACTATGAATGATGCTTATGATGATGCTAGTACCTTGCTTGATAATGATGGTGTGCCACTTGGTGAATTTCTTGATAAACAAATTGCTAGAGTTATGCAACATGATGTTGTTGAATCTGATGATAAGCTTGAAACTAAAACTCCTGAAACACCTGCTAGAACTAGCCTTCCTAGATATGAATTTCCTGAGGTACCGGAAGGTTATGTTATGAGTGAAGAAGCAACTAGTGATATTCTTGCTTGCAATGATAGAGATGATCTAGAGAAATTATTACACAAGTATAAAGAAAAATCTTTGAATGCTAGAATGAAGTGTGATCCTAAGTTTGCTACCACATATCTTTATTGATGATAAGGATTATGAATTCTCTGTGGACCCAGAGTTAATTACTTTGGTTGAATTTGATCCTTTCCATGGTTATGAAACTGAAACTGTTGTGGCACATCTTACTAAGTTGAATGATACCCTTTTTACTCATGATGAGAAAACCCGCTACTACTTTATTCTCAAATTATTTCCTTTCTCATTAAAGGGTGATGCTAAAGCTTGGTACAACACTCTTGCTCCTGGTTGTGTGCGTAGTCCCCAGGATATGATTTATTACTTCTCTGAAAAATATTTTCCTGCTCATATGAAACAAGCTGCCTTACAGGAAATATTTAACTTTGTGCAAATTAAAGAAGAGGGTCTCCCACAAGCTTGGGGGAGTCTTTGCCAGTTACTTAATGCTTTGCCTAATCATTCTCTTAAGAAAAATGAAATACTTGATATCTTCTATAATGGACTAACCGATGCTTCTAGGGACTTCCTAGATAGCTGTGTTGGTTGTGTTTTTAGGGAATGAACTATTGGACAAGCTGAAGAATTATTGAATAACATATTGAAAAATTATGATGATTGGACTATTCCTGAACCACCGCCTAAACCCACTCCGAAGAAGAGGGTATATTATATCTCAGTCCCGAAGATATGCAAGAGGCAAAGAAATCTATAAAGGAAAAAGGTATTAAAGCTGAGGATGTTAAAAATTTACCTCCTATTGAAGAAATACATGGGCTTAATACACCACCAATGCCTAAGGTGGTAGAGGTAAACTCTCTTATGAAGTTTAATGATAATTGTAATCCTCACAATATGGATCCTAGTCAGTGCCTTTATGAGTTTGAAAACTAAATTAGAAAACAAGATCACTTCAATGCAAATGTTATGAAACAATTGAAATATAATTCTGATATGATTGCTCACTTGAGTGACTTGTTATTTAGAATATCAAATGATGTTAGAGGTGTTGGAAAGCATGCTTCTATGGTTCAAACTCAATTAGAACAAGTTGCTAAATCACAAAAAGAATTGCTTGATGAAATGAATAATAATATGCATGACTTTGCTGTTAGAATTGCAACTAGAGGAGGTAAAATGACTCAAGAACCACTTTATCCTGAGGGACACCCTAAAAGAATTCAACAAGATTCACAAAGAGCTAACACTAGTGCACCTAGTCCTTCTAGGAAGAAAAAGAAAAAGAAAATTGATAGGACTTTGCACACTCCTAGTGAACCTGAAATAGAAAAACCTCCTGATAATGATAATGAAATTTCTGTCTCTGATGCTGAAACTCAATCTGGTGATGAACACTCACCTAGTGATAATGAAAAAGATAATGCTGAGGTTCATGAAGATACTCGACCAAATAAAAAAGAACCAAATAGTGATGTTGAGATAGAACCACCTGTTGATCTTGATAACCCACAAGCTAAAAGTAAAAGATATGACAAAAGAGACTTTGTTGCTAGAAAACACGGTAAAGAAAGAGAACCGTGGGTTCAAAAACCTATTCCTTTTCCACCCAAGTCAACTAAAAAGAATGATGAAGAGTTTGAACGTTTTGCTAAAATGCCGAGGCCAGTCTTTTTGCATACTCGCTTGACTGATATCTTGAAAATGCCTCCTTATGCAAAGTATATGAAAGACATCATCACAAATAAGAGAAAAATACTAGAAGCTGAAATCTCCACTATGCTTGCTAATTACACTTTTAAAGATGGAGTACCTAAAAAACTTGGAGATCCTGGAATACCAACTATACCTTGCTCTATCAAAAAGAATTATGTGAAAACTGCTTTGTGTGATTTAGGAGCTGGTGTTAGTGTTATGCCTTTCTCTTTATATAAAAGACTTGACTTGAACAAACTCACACCTACTGAAATATCTTTGCAAATGGCTGACCAATCAACTGCCATACCTATCGGTATCTGTGAGGATGTGCCTGTTGTTGTTGCTAATGTTACTATTTTGACTGACTTTGTTATACTTGAGATGCCCGAGGACGACAACATGGCGATTATCCTTGGTAGACCCTTCTTGAATACTACAGAGGTTGTTATTGATTGCAATAAAAGCAAGGTCACTTTTCATATTAATGGCAATGAGCATACGGTGCACTTTTCGAAGAAACAATTCCAAGTGAATGGTATTAATGTTATTGAAAAATCTCTGACAATCACTATTGGAAGTTTTCAAATACCTCTACCTACTGTCAAAAAGAAATATGAAATACTGATTGTTGGGGAAATGCATATCCCCATTGAGGTAACTTAGTGATTTACGAAAGTTCTTTGGTTTCATGCTAATAGAAAGTGGTTGTTAATAAGACTTGATCAACCTTATTAATGGATCATTTTTGAACGGTATGAAGTTGATGAATTTAGTAAGCACTACTTTCTATCCCTACTTTTTATTCTCTGTTTTTATTAGTTAAATAAAATAAAATGCCATGTTTTGTCTATTTTCTGAATTTCCTGTGCAATAAAAAATGACCCAAAAATATAAGTTCTCAGAATGCCCTGAAAATTTAATACGATTTTTTTCTGAATATTTGAGAATTTTTGGTGCAATAAACATTAGAGGGAGGTGCACCAGGTGGGCACAACCCACTTGGGCGCGCCAGCACCCCTAGGCGCGCCCTGGTGTCTTGTGGTCCCCATGTGGGCCCCTCACTTACCTCTTCATCCCACATCATCACTTACCTCTAGAAAAAAATCCCCATTGCTCTCTCCCCGTGTTCTTGAGCTCAAACCCGCGGATTTCGATCTCTTTGCTCGAAGCTCCGTTTCCAAAACTGTTTCGGGGGATTGCTGCTTGGTATGTGACTCCACCATTTGTCCAATTAATTTTTGTTTTAGTGGCTTATACTTTGAATAATTAGCTACTCTTGGTGCTGCTGTAGATGTGCTTGCATGTTGAATTCTTAGTGTTCTAAGTAGTTTGAATGCTTGCTATGGCCTCTATGTATCCCTATGAGTAGTTGCTATCAATCTTATAAAGTTTTGTTGACAAATTTTTGTCACCCCAAAAATTTTTATTTTCAGAAAACTATACGCGGATATGAATATCTTCAGGAATTTTGGCTCTAAGAAGAACTCCAAGGGTGTTATTGGGGAGTCTTCTGACAGTGATCTCCACCCCGAAGGTTGGCGGAGGTACGGCCGTGCGAATGGCCGCACACCCTGTTCCTGCAAGAGGCTGGAATTCTTGAGGAGTTCATGCAATCTATTGCTAATGCCGACCTCACTGACTTCATCACAGATGAGTGTGACCAGCACCACGTCCACACAAACATCTTTGTTCAGAGCTTTACTTTCTTGCCTAGAAATAATCCTCTTGAAGTAAGCTTTGATTTATATGCTGAAAATCATCAGATACCACTTACTGAGTTTTGTGACATATGCATGATCCCGTCTTATCGGAGCTTGGCTGAGCCTAGGTCGGTCGAGTTTGAGGCCTTTTATCGCACTCTGACAGTGGGTGATGAGAGAGGAGTGTCAGCCATCACTGCTGATGGCTTACATTTTCCCATTGTTCGTTACTTTGCACTTTTTATTACCAAATGCTTGCTTTCTAGGGAGAAGTTGGGTGCACTTAGTTCACCAGACCTTGCTGTTTTATGTCATGCACTGGAGGGCGACAACACGCATAGCTTGGGAGCTATCGTGGCTCGTCGCCTCCATCTTAATAAATCTCAGGGCAAAATACATGGTGGGATTTTTTCCACTCGTTTGGCAACTCATTTCGAGGTAGTGATACGCCCTCATGATTACCCTCTTACTAAGGTTTACCTAGATCGTGCAGCTATGGATCACCATCACTTTCTTGCACATGATCGTCTAACATTACCATTCCCTACAACTTGGTCTATAGTGTTGAAACTCGTGATGCTATTCCATTGCCTGCTCCTGCTTTGTTTGATTCTGTTGTCGGGGCGGATATCGGATTATGCCTGCAGACATCATCGCCTACTAGAACGCTCACGCTACTGTAGAGGCGGCGGAGGAGCCTCAATAGTGGGATGAGTAGATGCCTGCTCCTGAGGATCCCTACTACCCTCCAGGCTACTGATTCACTACCAAGTTAGGCCAAAAGCCTAAGCTTGGGGGAGTACGTGTTTCCACTGACTCTACATTCATGTCCACTTACTCCATTTGTCGGTGTTCACACTTTTTCATTGTATCATCCATGCTTAGATTTATTTTCTTGCTTTCTTCTTGTGTGTTTGAAAAACTTTAGAAAAACCAAAAAATAGTTGTAGTTAATTTACTTTCTATGCATGCTTAGTAGTAGTACTAAAAAGAAAATCCAAAAAGATTTCATTGTTCTTGTTTTGCTTGTTGGGAGCTTTCCCGTGTAAATAGTTTTTCTCGTTTTTGTTTTCCCCCTTTATTTGCTTACTAAAGAAAACCAAAAACTCCAAAAATATTTCAGTGTGTTTCTCTGAATTTCTTTTCTTTTGGAGTTGTACCGAGGAGAAGACCACGATGAAAATGTTGAGTGGCTCTCATATGAATAATTGTTGAACTAATAAAGAGCACATTTTACCTTGTCTTCTCCTGTTGAATAAAATGTTTGCAGATTCCAGCTTAGTCCATGGCACTCTTGCACTATTATTATTTTCATATCATTTGGTCGTGCAAGTGAAAGGCAATAATTACGACATTCGATGAACTGGCCGTGGGAAAGAGAAACTGGTATGAACTCGACTTGTTATGTTTGTGTAAATATGTTTAACCTAGTATCCATGCTTCAACCCATTATGATTAAACATGTTTGCAATGACAATTAGAGATTATAGTTTCTCATGCAATGCATAAGTAGCTCGGAGTTAATAATGATTTATCTTGGATATCAACATAGTGTTAAAATGACTGTGATTTAGTATGATGATATGGTATCTTCCTCTGAATGTTCAAGTGGCTTGACTTGGTACATGTTCATGCATGTAGTTGAATCAAAACCAACATAGCCTCTATAATGTTTATGTTCATGGTGTTCATATCCTACTCATGCTAGTGTCCAATGTTACTTACGCATAATGCATGGTTATGATCGTTGTTGCTCTCTAGCTGGCCACTTCTCAATCTAAATTGCTAGCCTTCGCCTGTACTAAGTGGGGATTTTGCTTGTACATCAAAAACCTTGAACACAAATTTATTCCAGATGAGTCCACCATACCTACCTATATACGGTATTACCCGGCTGTCCTAAGTAAATTTGCATGTGCCACCTCTAAAAACTTCTAAAAATTATCTGTGTTGTGTGCCTGGATCGTTCATGGAACGACAGGAGGTGGTCGGTATCTTCCATACTAAGCGGGTTATTCTTAGGTCGAGTGTTTATTCACTCGCCATCGCATGAGAAAATGAGCGGTAATAGGGATTCCCAGTCTCGAACTCAAAAATGCAAATAATTAAACAAAACTCCCTCAGGACTGATGTTGGTATGGACAACACCGTTGTTTCGGACAAGCCGTGGAGTGTGATTGTTAGTGGAGGGGGAGTAAACCTTTACTTTTATCGCTTGGGAACCGCCACTAGCGTGGTTAGCATGGAAGATGTTGATAACTGATGGTCGTGAAGTAAATGAGAAGGGTGCATGTCTCAAAATTTCATTTATCTCTGTTTTAAAAATTGAGCTCTGGCACCTCTGCAAATCACTGCTTCCCTCTATGAAGGGACCATCTATTTACTTTTATGTTGTGTCATCACCCTCTAAAAAAGCGCCAGAAACTGAGTAGAGCACAACGGTCATGATTTATGCATTGTGTGTAGCTAATGTTGGGTGCATCATGACTGGATCTTTTCTACCATGAATTACAATGTTTAGTCGATCGTTGCTTGAACTTTGGAGGTGCTCTGCATTTATGTTTTGCGGTCTCAGAAAGGGCTAGCGAGATACCATTATTATCATATTATATCATGGTTGTTTTGACAACGTGTTGCCGTTTGAGATGTCTTATTATTGCTCGCTAGCTGATTATGTCATTGATATGAGTCATTATAATCTTTAAGAGTTATTGTCGACATGGCTAGTTATAATGTTGGCTAAAAACCTGGGTGTTGTTTAAGCTTATTTATGCAAACAAGAGCAAAAGAGTTCGTAAATTTTTTTCTTTCTCACTTTCTGTTTATCAACTGAATTGCTTGAGGACAAGCAAAGGTTTAAGCTTGCGGGAGTTGATACATCTCCAACATATCTACTTTTTCTCACGCTTTTCCTCTTGTTTTGGACTCTAATTTGCATGATTTGAATGAAACAAACCCCGGACTGACGCTGTTTTCAGAAGAACTACCATGGTGTTGTTTTTGTGCAGAAATAAAAGTTCTCGGAATGGAAGGAAACTTTGCAAGGAATTTTTATATAATATATAAGAATTTATGGAGCCAAGACCTACCAGAGAGGGGCCCCTAGGTGGGCACAACCCACCAGGGTGCGCCCCCCTCTCCTGGTGCCCCCAAGTGAGTTGTACCCACCTAGCGGCCCCACAGACCTCAACCCCGACACTATAAATTCTTATTTTCGGAGAAAAAAATAAGGGAGAAAGAATTATCGTGATCCACGAGACGGAGCCGCCACCAAGCCCTATTCTTCTTCGGGAGGGCGGATCTGGAGTCCGTTTGGGGCTCCGGAGAGGGGGCTCTTCATTCTTCGTCATCAACAACCCTTCTCCACCGCCAATTCCATGATGCTCCCCACCGGGAGTGAGTAATTCCTTCATAGGCTCACTGGTCGGTGAGGATTTGGATGAGATTCATCATGTAATCGAGTTAGTTTTGTTAGGGCTTGATCCCTAGTATCCATTGTGTTCTTAGATTGATGTTGCTATGACTTTGCTATGCTTAATGCTTGTCACTTTGGGCCCGAGTGCCATGATTTTAGATCTGAACTGTTTATGTTATCATCATTATATCCATGTTCTACATCCGATCTTGCAAGTTATATTCACCTACTACGTGTTATGATCCGGCAACCCCGGAGTGACAACAACCGGGCCCACTCCCGGAGATGATCGTAGTTTGAGGAGTTCATGTATTCACTATGTGTTAATGCTTTGTTCTGGTTCTCTATTAAAAGGAGGCCTTAATATCCCTTACTTTCCAATATAGACCCCGCTGCCATGGGTGGGTAGGACAAAAGATGTCATGCAAGTTCTTTTAATAAAGCATGTATGACTATTTACGGAATACATGCCTACATTATATCGATGAACTGGAGCTAGTGCCGAATCGCCATAGGTTATAACTATCACATGATGAATATCATCCAACAAGTCACCGATCCAATGCCTACGAACTTTTCCATATTGTTTCTGCTAAGTTACTACTGCTATCATCACTGTTACACTTGCTACAAAATTAATGCTATCACTGTTACTGTTACTATTGTTGTTGTCACTACTATCAAAACTATCAAACTACTTTGCTACTGATCACTTTACTGCAGATAATTAATCTCCAGGTGTGGTTGATTTGACAACTCAGCTACTAATACCTTCAAATATTCTTTGGCTCCCCTTGTGTCGAATCTATAAATTTGGGTTGAATACTTTACCCTCAGAAACTATTGCGATCCCCTATACTTGTGGGTTATCAGCTAGCTTGCTGCACTTTTGTTACTACTATCATTACTTGCTCGTTACAAATTACCTTGCTATCAAACTACTCTGCTACTTATAATTTCAGCACTTGCAGACATTACCTTGCTGAAAACCACTTATCATTTCTTTCCGCTCCTCACTGGGTTCGACACTCTCACGTATAGAAAAGAGCTACAATTGATTCCCTATACTTGTGGCTCATCAAGGCTATTTTCTGGCACCGTTCCCGAGGAGTGAAGCGCCTTCGGTAAGTGGAATTTGGTAAGGACACATTTATATAGTGTGCTGAAATTTATTGTCACTTGTTACTATGGAAAACAATCCTTTGAGGGGTTTGTTCGGGGTATATTCACCTCGACCAAAACCACAATTAGCTACCCCTCAACCTACTGCTCCTACTGAAAATATTGAATATGAAATTCCTTCGGGTATAATAGAACAACTGCTAGCTAATCATTATGCAGGAGATGGAACCGAACATCCTGATATGCACTTGATATATGTAGAACAAACTTGTGGATTGCTCAAGCTTGCAGGTTTACCCAGAGATGAAGTTTTGAAAAAGGTTTTCCCTTTATCTTTGAAGGGAAAAGCATTGGCATGGTATAGGCTATGCGATGATATTGGATCTTGGAATTGGAATCGTTTGAAATTGGAGTTCCATCAAAAAAATTATCCTATGCATCTAGTTCATCGTGATCGAATTATATATTTATATATTTTGGCCTCGTGAAGGATAAAGTATTGTTCTAGCTTGGGGGAGGCTTAAGTCAATGTTACATTCATGCCCCAATCATGAGCTCTCAAGAGAAAGTATTATCTAGAAATTTTATGCTCGACTTTCTCGTAATGATAAAACCATGCTCGATACTTCTTATGATGGTTCTTTTATGAAGAAGACTATTGAATTCCGGTGGGATCTTTTGGAAAGGATTAAACACAACTCTGAAGATTGGGAACTCGACGAAGGTAAAGAGTCAGGTATTAAACTTAAGTATTATTGTGTTAAATCTTTTATGGATACCGATGCTTTTCAAAAGTTTAGCACTAAATATGAACTTGACTCTGAGATAGTAGCCTCATTTTGTGAATCATTTTCTACTAATTTTGATCTCCCTAAATAGAAGTGGTTTAAATATCACCCACTTATTAAAGAAGAAATCAAAGAACTTGTACCAGTTAAAGAAGAAACTATACTTTATAATGTTGATCCAGTTGTTCCTTCTGCTTATATTGAGAAAGCATCTTTCCCTGTTAGGATAAAGGAACACGCTAAAGTTTCAACTGTGGCTAACAAAATCTATATTAGAACACCTAAACCTAATGAACAAATCAAAGTAGAACCTAGTATAGCTATGGTTAAAGATCTCTTGGAAGAAGATGTAGATGGGCATGTTATTTACTTCTGTGAAGAAGCTGCTAGAATTGCCAAACCTGATAAAAAGGATAAACATAGACCTGTTGCTGGCATGCGCGTTGTCTCAGTTAAAATAGGAGATAACTATTATCATGGTTTATGTGACATAGGTGCTAGTGTGAGTGCTATTCCTTATTCCTTATATCAAGAAATTATGAATGACATAACACCCGTGGAGATAGAAGACATAGATGTTATTATTTAAACTTTCTAATAGAGACAATATATCACCAATTGGGATTGTTAGAGATGTTGAAGTCTTGTGTGGGAAAATAAAATATCCTACTGATTTTCTTGTTCTTGGTTCCCCACAAGATGACTTTTGTCCCATTATCTTTGGTAGACCTTTCTTGAACACCGTTAATGCTAAAATAGATTGTAATAAACAAACTATCGGTGTTAGTTTTGGTGATGAGTCTCATGAATTTAATTTTTCCAAGTTTAGTATAAAGCTTCATGAAAAAGAATTGCCTAGTAAGGATGAATTAATTGGTCTTGCTTCTATTGCTGTACCACCTACTGATCCACTAGAACAATATTTTCTAGACCATGAAAATGATTTACACATGCATGAAAGAAATGAAATAGATAAGATTTTGTTTGAATAACGTCTGATACGTCTCCAACGTATCTCTATAATTTTTGATTGTTCCATGTTGTTATATTATCATTCTTGGATGTTTTATAATCATTTTATAGTCATTTTATATCATTTTGGGACTAACCTATAGACATAGTGCCAAGTCCCAGTTCTTGTTTTTTGCATGTTTTTTACATCGCAGGAAATCAATATCAAACGGAGTCCAAACACCGCGAAACTTTTTGATGATTTTTTATGGACCAGAAGACTCTCGATGGGCCAGAGCAGCACCTGGGGGGTGCCCCGAGGGGGGGCACAACCCACCAGGGCACACTTGGGGGGCCAGGCGTGCCCAGGTGGGTTGTGCCCACCTCGGTGGCCTCCCGCACCCCCTCTTTAACCTATAAATTCCCAAATATTCCGAAAACCCTCGGGGTTAACCTATATCAGAAGTTTCGCCGCCGCAAGGCTCTGTAGCCACCAAAAACCAATCTAGACCCCGTTCCTGCACCCTGGCGGAGGGGGAATCATCTCAGGTGGCCATCTTCATCATCCCGACGTCCACCACGATGAGGAGGGAGTAGTCCACCCTCGGGGCTAAGGGTTTGTACCAGTAGCTATGCGTTTAATATCTCTCTCTCTCTCGTGTTCTTGAGATGTCATGATCTTGATGTATCGTGGGCTTTGTTTATATAGTCGGATCATATGGTGTTTTCCCCTCTCTATCTTGTTGTGCTGAATTGAGTTTTTCCCTTTGAGATTTCGTTGTTATCGGATTGAATACTTTTATGGATTTGAGAGCACTTGATATATGTCTTGCAATTGAATACTCGTGGTGACAATGGGGTATCGTATTGATTCACTTGATATATGTTTTGGCACTCAAATCGCGGATTCCCGAGGTGACATTGGGGTAATCTATGCATAGGGGTTGATGCACATTCTTGTCTTTGTTTCTCCAGTAGAAATCTTGGGGCACTCTTTGAAGTTCTTTGTGTTGGATTGAATACTATGAATCTGAATTTGCTTTGGTGTTATTTTAGTACGGACTCTTGGTTAGATCGATCGGAAAGAATAGCTTTGTGTTATTTTAGTACGAACTCTAGGGTAGATTGATCAGAAAGAATAGCTTTAAGGTGGTTTCGTACCCTACAAACAATTCCGTCTTACGTTCTCCGCTAGATAGGAACTTTGGAGTGATTCTTCGCTGCATGTTGAGGGACGGTTATATGATCCAATTATATTAGCATTGTTGAGAGATTGCACTAGCAAAAGTATGGACCCTACGCCTCATTTTTAAGCATTGCAATACCGTTTTTGTGCCCGTTTACTATTTTCTACCTTGATGTTTTTATTTATTCAGATTATAAAAATATATTTCAACCATCCATATTACACTTTTATCATCATCTATTCGCCGAACTAGTGCACCTATACAATTTGCCATTGTATTAGGTGTGTTGGGGACACAAGAGATTTCTTGTATTTGGTTGCAGGGTTGTTTGACAGAGACTATCTTCATCCTACACCTCCCACCTATCGATAAACCTTAGGTCATCCACTTGAGGGAAAATTGTTACTGTCCTACAAAACTCTGCGCTTGGAGGCCCAACACGTGTCTACAAGAATAAAGTTGCATAGTAGACATCAACGTCCTCTACTTAAACACAACTTGCCTATTGAAACTCTAGGAGGTCATCCTCCACCTAAAGGTGATCATGTGTTTGAATTAAAACAATTGCCAGACACTTTGAAATATGCTTATCTTGATGAAAAGAAGATATATCCTGTTATTATTAGTGCTACCTTTCAGAACATGAAGAAGAAAGATTATTGAAAGTTCTAAGGAAGCATCGAGCTGCTATTGGATATACTCTTGATGATTTAAAGGGCATTAGTCCCACTCTGTGTCAGCACAAAATTAATGTGGAACCTAATGCTAAACCCATTGTTGATCACCAATGTTGGTTAAATCCGAAGATGAAATAAGTGGAAAGAACGGAAATATTAAAACTTCTGGAAGCAGGTATAATCTATCATATAGATGATAGTAGATGGGTAAGTCTTGTTCATTGTGTCCCTGAGAAAGGAGGTATAATTGTTGTTCCTAATGATAAGAATGAACTTATTCCACAAAGAATTGCTACAGGCTATGGAATGGTAATTGATTTTAGAAAATTAAACAAAGCAACTAGAAAAGATCATTACCCTCTGCCTTTTATTTATCAAATGCTTGAAAGCTTATCTAAGCACACACCTTTTTTCTTCCTTGATGGATACTATGGTTTTTCAGAAATACCTGTTTCTCAACCTGATCAAGAAAAGACCACTTTTACTTGTCCCTTTGGAACCTATGCTTATAGACGTATGCCTTTTGGTTTATGTAATGCACCTGCTACTTTTCAAAGATGTATGACTATTATATTGTCCGACTTTTGTGAAAAGATTGTTGAGGTTTTCATGGATGACTTCTCTATTTGTGGGAAGTCTTTTGATGATTGTTTAAGCAATCTTGATCGAGTTTTGCAGAGATGTGAACAAACAAATCTTGTCTTGAATTGGGAGAAGTGCCACTTTATGGTTAATGAAGGCATTGTCTTGGGTCATAAAAATTCTGAAAGAGGTATTGAAGTGGACAAAGCAAAGGTTGATGCAATTGATAAAATGACATGTCCTAAAGATATAAAAGGTATTCGTAGTTTCTTAGGTCATGTTGGTTTCTATAGGAGATTTATCAAAGATTTCTGTAAAATTTCTAGGCCTCTTACGAATCTTTTGCAAAAGGATACTCCTTTTTTTATGATGATTGTTTATAAGCCTTTGAAACACTCAAGAAAGCCTTAATTTTTGCACCTATTGTTCAACCACCTGATTGGAACTTGCCTTTTGAAATTATGTGTGAGGCTAGTGATTATGTTGTTGGTGTTGTTCTAGGACAAATGGTTGATAAGAAATTGAATGTTATTCATTATGCTAGTAAAACTCTAGATAGTGCTCAACGAAATTATGCTACTACTGAGAAAGAATTCTTAGCAGTGGTGTTTGCTTGTGATAAATTTAGACCTTATATTGTTGATTCCAAAGTAATTGTTCACACCGATCATGCTACTATTGAATATCCTATGGAAAAGAAAGATGCTAAACCTAGCCTTATTCGATGGGTTCTCTTGTTACAAGAATTTGATTTACATATCATTGATAGAAAAGGAGCTGAGGACCCCATAGCTAATAATTTATCTAGGCTTGAAAATGTGCCTGATGACCCACTACCTATTGATAGTTTTCCCGATGAGTAGTTAGCTGCAATAAATGTTGCTCATAGTACTCCTTGGTATGCTGACTATGCTAATTGCATTGTTGCTAAATATTTACCACCTAGTTTTACATATCAACAAAATAAAAAAATATTCTATGATTTAAGACATTAATTTTTGGATGACCCACATCTTTATAAAGAAGGAGTAGATGGTATTATTAGACGTTGTGTACTTGAGCATGAACAGGGACAAATCCTATGGAAATGTCACTCCGAAGCTTATGGAGGGCATCATGCAGGAGATAGAACTTCTCACAAGGTATTGCAATCTAGATTTTATTGGCCTACTCTCTTCAAGGATGCTCGTAAGTTCATCTTATCCTGTCATGAATGTCAAAGAATAGGTAATATCGGTAAGCGTCAAGAAATGCCTATGAATTATTCACTTGTTGTTGAACCATTTGATGTTTGGGGATTTGATTACATGGGACCTTTTCCTTCCTCTAGTGGGTATACACATATTTTGGTTGCTGTTGATTATGTTACTAAATGGGTAGAAGCTATTCCAACCAGTAGTGCTGATCACAATACCTCTATTAAATGTTTAAGGAAGTTATTTTCCCAAGTTTGGAGTCCCTAGATATTTAATGACTGATGGTGGTTCACACTTTATTCATGGTGCTTTCCGCAAAATTCTTGCCAAGTATGATGTTAACCATAGAACTGCATCACCTTATCATCCTCGGTCTAGTGGTCAAGTTGAACTTAGCAATAGAGAAATAAAATTAATTTTGCAAAAGACTGTCAATAGGTCTAGGAAGAATTGGTCTAAGAAATTAGATGATGAACTTTGGGCTTATAAAACAGCATATAAAAAAATCCTATGGGTATGTCTCCTTATAAAATGGTTTATGGAAAAGCCTGTCATTTGCCTCTTGAGTTAGAACATAAAGCATATTGGGCAATCAAAGAGCTCAATTATGATTTCAAACTTGCTGGTGAAAAGAGGTTATTTGATATTAGCTCATTAGATGAATGGAGAACCCAGGCTTACCAAAATGCAAAATTATTCAAAGAAAAAGTTAAAAGATGGCATGACAAAAGAATCCAAAAGCGTGAGTTTAAAGTCGGAGAGTATGTTCTTTTGTACAACTCTTGTTTCAGATTCTTTGCAGGAAAACTCCCCTCGAAATGGGAAGACCCCTATGTTATCGAGGAGGTTTATCGGTCTGGAGCCATCAAAATAAATAATGTCAAAGGTACTAACCCGAAGGTTGTCAATGGGCAACGAATAAAACATTATATCTCAGGTACGCCCATTAATGTTGAAAGTAATATTATCCAAACTATGACATCGGAAGAACACATAAAAGAGTCCCTCCGGAACATTCCAGAATTGTGAAAATAAGGAGGTACGTGATACGGTAAGTAAACGGACTCTGAAAAATCCACAAAAATATTTTTTGTCAGTTTTGGAATATTTAGAAAAATAGGAAAATAAGAAACTACCAGGAAGCGTACCCTGGTGGGCACAAGACACGCCCAGGTTGGTTGTGCCCTCTTGGGACACCTTCCGGACTCTGTTTTTCTTCCGTTTGCTTGTCCCCCAAGATAAAAAAAATCTACATATACTTCCCGAACTCGTTAACCACCGTATCTTAGAGAAATCCTTTGTTCTCTTTTCTTGCCGTTTTCTGTCAGATCCCATCTACCATGGTCACCTCAAGCTGCTCCAAGGACAAGTTCTTCAAGAACGTCATCAACCCATATCTGGGGGAGCTGGTGCAGCACCCTCAGGTCATCCAGATGCATGAGGGGGTGCTTCACCTTCGCGATGTGCCATGTCCCAAGGGGACAGGAACCGTGCAATACAAAAAAATACACTTCCGTGATGATACGTGTTTGTCACAGTAGGTCACGTTTTCTGTCATGCATGTACATCCATGACAATTTTATGACAGAATCAAGATAGTCATACCTGTGCTATCGTAGAAGTGTTCCATGACATTACCAAAATTATCATCACGGAAGTGTCCACTTCCATGACGATAAATAGCGCATCACAGAAGTGCTTTCGTCAAGGGTGACCGACACGTGGCATCCACCGTAACGGAACGCATTTAAGCTATCGGGTCCGGTTTTGGATCCGATAACCCGTTAACAGCCCGGACCAATGGGGATTTTCCACGTGTAAAATTATGATTGGCTGACGGAAACACGTGCCAGCTCTGCATTGGCACAGGTGTCACTCATCAAATGGGCGAGATGCGCCTATGATATGTTGACACGTGGACCGGCCCAAAAGTGGCCCATAAAGTTTAAATGGGCTGGCCCAACTAAAGGCCCACAAGATTTTGCGTTCCATAATGGGCCAGCCCAGCAAAAGGCCCACGAGATTTTGCGTATCATAATTGGCCAGCCCAGCTAAAGGCCCGCGAGATTTTGCAGGCCATAATGGGCCGGCCCAGCTAAAGGCCCGTGAGATTTTGCGGACCATAATGTGTCGGGCCAGCAAAAGGCCCAACATTCTCAGTTAAGGCCCGTACGGCTAGTGTGAAATCAGCCCGTCAACGGCCTGTCCTAAACTTGTCATCATCGCGGCCCATGGTCACTTCTAGCCCGTTAACAGTCCGCTAAGTGTATGGGCTGAATTACGGCCTGGTGTATTTCCGGCCTGTTAAAGGTCCTGCTTCATTTGGTCCCATTTACAGGCTATTGAAACTTTCGGCCCATAAACGAGCGTGAAGGATTTGGGTCCTATTCGGCCATGTCTGACATTCGGCCTGTTAGAGGCCCACTATAGATTTGGGCCACTTCTAACCTGTTGTGATTTTCGACCTGTTAACGTCGGACGAAATCCATGGGCCATATGTGGCCCAACGTCACATCGGGCCCATTAATAGCCCATATAAAAATGACAATAATCTAGCCCGACCGAACTTCCGTCCTGTTAAAGGCCCGTGTATTAGGTCGGCGCATTTACGGCCCGTCCGAATTTCAGCCTGTGAAAGATCTGCATCGTAAATGGGCCCAATCTCACTTTCGGTCTTTTAAAGGCCCATGTTTTTTATGGGCTCGATATATTTACACCTGTAAATGGCCTACTGTTACTAAGGGCCCAAATTATGTTTAGGCCTGTTAAAGGCTTACTATGGGCACAGGCCTACCAGAAAAATATGAAATCTTATGCTGATTTAGGCCCAAATATTTTTAGTGGGCTACATGCAAATTTCGGTCCATAATCTTTTTTAGCCCAATTGGAATGGGCCCGACGAATGTTGGCATGTTGGGCTCCTATGAAGCTTTTGGCCGAATACATTATTAAGATAAACCTACACTATACAAAAATAGCATCGTAATTATTGCAGCCTTTGGCAGCATCATAAATGATGTATCACAACAAAAGGCATGTTGGCATAAAGTTTATAGTCCTTGCAGATAAAAGCACCATTAGATGTATAGAAGCACATATCATTTGACCTGAGTGCTAATGTTTCAGGCTGTAGAATCTGATGGAGCAGCACGATCTTCACCTTTTTCCGCCATTGCCCTTGAACAACGAAGCGAATGTCTGATAGTCTGGTTTCAAAACCATTCATATCTTGACGACATTTGTCAACCACTATTCTTGTTTCCAAAACGACATCCATTAGGGATTGGACTTGTGTCTGGAGCACAGATATATCACTCTGTCTAGCAGGAAGATTTTGTTCAGTAGGCGATTTGGACGAGGTTACCTTGACAACCAACCAAGAATTACGCAGGAAGGTGCTTTTTGCATTGTTAGTGGAGAGATACTGACGCACTGCAGCAAGAGGTGACATTGTGCCTGTGGTAGCCTCGTCACCTTCAGGTGGTTGTGGTTGTTCAATCATTTTTTCCATAGCTTCATGAAAGTTTGAACTTGTAGATTAGTGTACCAGATAAGTTACTAATGAGACAAAAACAAACAAAGTAGGTTACAGGTTTATACATAACTTATTTTGGTGAACTACTCTAATACATTAGCATGTATTGTAGTGCCAACTACATAATAAAATCACTTTCGGAACATATGTCCATGTAGCATGCCTATAGTATTGTCTATTTCCTCACATTCGTTGACATCTAAGGATAAAGAGAAATGGTTTAAAGTAGGGTGAACATAGTATGACATCATTCATATCATGGGCAAACAGATATAAAACAAACAGGCTATTTTATCATTGTGTGCGCACGTGAACATAACAACTAGAATACAGATCAAAACCAAAAGAATATCCTTCATCTCTTTTAAACCATGTAAGGTGAAATGATACGTTAAGACAACTGTGTATAAAAGTGAACAGAGTAACTGACATTGGCTACAAACCAAGTAGTTAAATGAACACATCACAGTACCAATCAGTTCAAAGGCAGGAGGAGTGAGGACTTACAACAGCGGCTTGAACTGGTGTGCTCATGCCCTTCATCTTGCTGGTGTGTCAATCCTTGAAGATTTGCACTGCATTCGGTTCAGGTTCTTTTTGGTCCGCACAGGCTTTCCTCTGTATTTGGAACAAGTCAATATAGATATGATAATATGGCACAGAAAAAAGAAGGAAGTAGAAGCTATTTACAAGAGCCTCGCAGTGTGCAATATAGCTACAAGATCCTGTTGTCTGTTGGAATTTCACTTTAGAACGGTTGGTCTTGTTCTTCAAACAGTTAGCCTAGAAGAAGATACATATAGCCTACCCGATACAAGTTCAATATGTGGTCTGATCAAATACATATAGCCTACCTGATACTTTGGATCAGACCAGTGTTTAACTAGGGTTGTCTAGTCTTCATCTGTAATATATTCCACTAGAGATGTTTGGGCGATTTAATTGTTAGCCTTGCCTTCAAAGTGAGATTTTCTAAGGTGGTACTGATACTGTCGCAGAGCAGACTGAAAAAGATGAGTGCATGCTTGTTTAGTTGCATCATCTTTCGGATCCAACTTGAACCTCATCTGTTGAAAAAGGAATGTGAGTCTTATTAGGAGGAAGCTAGAAAGTATGGGACAGAGCAAGACAATATTACTAATTGCGATGAATAACATTACTTACGGATAAATGGTCAAGGAAGGTGTTAAACTGGGTATTGTCTTTCTCATTCATGTACTGGATCCACGTTGGGAGGATACGTGCATGACACCTAACGGCAACTGCTGCCTCTGATACTAACCTGGCTGACTCTGTAGCATCACATGGCCTTTTTAAACCTGCCTCAAAATGGATCTCCATTCTTCCTCCTTTAGATTTTGTTAATCTCTCAAGCATTATCCCCGATGTCTGTTTCCGCTTGCGTCGTGGTGCTAGTTCAACAACGAATATGGAAAGTGTTAGTGTACATCAAACTGTGAGAGTACATATAAAGGAGCATGCAACTTCAACTTGACTCGGTCAGGTACCGTCTTGGTGTTGATGCTCATGAGGTTCATCTGATCTTGCCAAGTCATGTTGTGTCAGCAGTGCTTCGGAAGTAGTGTTAGGTGTGAAGGCAACTTGGGAACTAGCCAGTTCCGGAGCAAACGAACGAGTAACTCGTCGAGATGCTGGTATAGTTGAAGCGGATGCTGCAGCTGGTGGAGCAGGTGATACTGTGTTTGTAGATTTAGCTGGTGGACTTGGACCTTCTACTGGACTATAAGTACCAGCAGAATCTGGACAACAGATCCTTTTCTGTTTCATCCGACGAGTAACACCACTCCCTACTATATTATTTTCCTTGCTCTTTTTTGACTTTGCCATGTCAAGCCGCACCCACAACACAAAAGAATAAAATCGCTCTTCAGAACTTATTGATGCATGATACAGACAAGCAATACTTTGATGTAAGACAACCGTATGAGGATGGAATATGTAAGAAAAACAGGACGGCATGACATATTCACAGCTACGATGTGTAAACTAAGCAGAAGGATTTTCAAGAAAATAGAAGTAATGCAAGCTAAACACCATATGGAAGATGCAACCAATATTACTCTGCCAAGTTAAAAGTGTCTTGTCATAAGTGGCAATTCAAAAAATTAGAAGCAGTACAACATAGAAATCAATGCAAGATGCAACCACTATCAAACTGCCATGTTAAAAGTGTCCAATCATGAGTGACTGATGCGGGATACACAACAGCAGTACTTTGATGTAAGAACATGGTATGATAGATAGATGCAGTGTATTCTAGACACAGAACGCCATGTCATATGCACATGTATAACGTATGAACTCAGCAGGTGCAATTTAATCAAAATAGAAGAAATACAAGCTAGAAAACATATGCAACCTGAAACCAATTATCACACTGTCAACTTAGAGCAAGCACCTGCGATGGAGTACGGGAGATGAACTCATCATGTAGACTTGGGACTTCAACTTCATTAGCAGTAGCAGTGGCAAATCTAGAGAGTCTCTGTTTGCGTCGGTGCGGAGGACCACCAACATCCCCTAACTTACTCTTTGCCTTCCTATTTTCTAATATTGCCTTATGAAGTCAAAACCACAAGAAGATGAATAAAATTAGCTCTGCATAACTGGTTAATGCATGATACATACGAACACTACTTTGATGTAAGGCAAGTGCAGGATAGGAGGATGGAATATATACAAAAAAAGACAGCGTTTCATATTCACACGTACGATAGGAGGATGGAATATGTATGAAAAAACAGTAAGCGGAAGGCATTTCAACAAAATTAGAAGAAATGAAAGCTAGGCACCATATGAACATGCAACCAATATCACTCTATCAGGTAAAAAGTGTCTCGTCGTAAGTGCCATTTCAAGAAATTAGAAGCAGTGCAAGCTAGAAGACAATGCAAGATGCAACCTACATCACAGACCTAAGTTAAATGTGTCTTATGGGTAAGTGATCGTTGCAGGTATAAGTTGTAAGCTACGCAGATGCAATTCAACATAATCAGAAGCAATACAAACTAGACATCATACGGAAAACGCAACCACATATAACAGTTCCAAGTTAGAGCAAGCACCTATGATGGTGGAGTAGGGGAGATGTGCTCATCATGTACACGTATGTTCTAGAAACAAGAACACGTGTCATATTCACAAGCATTATGTGTAAAGTAAGCAAATGCAATTCAACAAAGTTAGAAGAAATACAAGCTAGACATCATACGCAAGATGCAACCACATATAATAGTTCCAAGTTAGAGCAAGCACCTGTGATGGTGGAGTAGGGGAGATGTGCTCATCATGTACACGTATGTTCTAGAAACAGGAACACGTGTCATATTCACAGGCATTATGTGTAAAGTAAGTAGATGCAATTCAACAAAGTTAGAATAAATACAAGCTAGACATCATACGCAACATGAAACCACAATATAATAGTGCCAAGTTAGATGTGCTCATCATCTACACAGCTATGTTGACTGTGATGGTGGAGTAGGGGAGATGTGCTCATCATCTACACAGCTACGTTGACTGTCTAGCCTTGCGTTGTCTTGCGAATCTTGTTGGGAGGATGGCGGAGTAGAATCTGTAGAGAACCTCCGTTTTAGTTGCTCGGAAGAACCACCATCATCCAATGCCTTGCCAATTTCCTCAAGCTTTATTGATTTTGCATTGTGAGGTCAAACCGACAAGAAAAAGGAATATAATTCGCTCTTCAGAACTCATTCATGCATGATACTGACGAAAACTACTCTGATGAAAGGCATAGTCATGATACGAGGATGGAATATGTATGAAAAAATGGACGGCTTGACATATTCACACCTATGATGTGGTAACTAAGCATAAGGCACTTCAACAAATTAGAAGCACTGCAAACTAGACACCATATGAAAGGTGCAATCAATATCACTCTGCCAAGTTAAAACTATCTCGTCATAGGTGGCGTTCATCAAACTAGAAGCAATACATGCTAGACATCATATTCAAGACGCAAACCAATATCACACTGCCAACTTAAAGGTGTTCCATTATAAGTGACTGATGCAGGATACACAAGAAGAGTAGTTTCATGTAAGAACATGGTGTGATACACAGATATAGTATGTACCAAAAACAAGAAAGCATGTCATATTCACACGTATCATGTGTAAGCTTAGCAGATGCAGTTTACACTAATTAGGAGCAATACAAGCTAGACACCATATGCAACATGCAACCAGATATCACACTGCCAAGTTAGAGCAAGCACCTTGGATGGTGGAGTAGGGGAGCGGAGACTTGGACCTTGTAATGCACTATCAGTAGAAGGAGAATCGGTACAGATGCTCCATTTACGTTGTTGCAGAGGACCACCATCATCGCCTTCCTTACTATTTTCCTTCCTATTTCTTGATTTTGCCTTGTCAAGTCAAACCCACAAGAAAAAGGAATAAAATTTGCTCTTCAGAACTCATTCATGCATGATACTGACGAACACTACTTTCATGTAAGGCGGCCGCATGATAGGAGGATGGAATATGTATGAACAACAGGACGACGTGACATATTGACATGTATGATGTATAAAGTGTAAACTAAGCACAAGGTGCTTGAACTTATTAGAATCAATGCAAGCTAGAAACCATATGAAAGATGAAACCAATATCACTCTGCCAAATTAAAAGGGTGCCCTAACAAATATATTTGACCAAATTAGAAGCAATACATGGCAACAGGCTAGGAATAATATGCAACGAATAAAGGTGACTCATCGTAAGTGATTGATGCAGGATACAGAAGAGAGGTAGTTTCATGTAAGAACAAGGTTAACACATAGATGTAGTGTGTACCAAAAATAGGAAGGCATGTCATATTCACAGGTATGTGTAAACTAAGCAGATGCAATTTACCCTAATTAGAAGCATTACAAGCTAGACACCGTATGCAACATGCAATCACATATCACACTGCGAAGTTAGAGCAAGCACCTGTGATGGTGGTGTGGGGGAATTGCGGTCATCAACTAGAGAGCTACGTTGACTATCTTCATTTAGCCTTGCGTTTCTTGAGAATCATGTGGGGAGGATGACACTGCACTCTTTAAACGAGTATGGCATCTCACAGTAACCCACCCGGGTGACTGTCTCACCATAAGTGATTGACGAGGGATACAAAAGAGCATTGGTTTGATGTACGAACATGGTTAATAGACATATGTAGTACTCCCTCCGTTCGGAATTACTTGTCACAAAAATGGATGTATCTACAACTAAAATACATCTAGATACATTCATTTCTTGGACGAGTAATTCCGAACGGAGGGAGTATGTATCAAAAACAGGAAGGCATGTCATTATCAAAGGTATAATGTGTAAAGTAAGAAGATGCAATTTAACCAAATTGGAAGCAATACAAGCTAGACACCATATGCAACATGCAACCACATTTGACATCGCGAAGTTAAAGCAAGCACCTGGGATGGTTGTGTGTGGCACTTGAGATCATCAACTGCAGAGCTAAGTTTACTGTCTCCAACTGCTGACATTGCATCATTTAGAGTGCTGAAACGCTTAGTGCTTATCTTTGAATTACACTGGAGCGACTTCTGTCTTTTCTTTTCAGCATTCATCAACACTGCGTCAGAGTCTAAAATACCCATGCATAAAAAAACAATAGTGTGAGTATCGGTGAAGTGTGTGCACAATTAGTATAGTGTAAAGGTAGCAGATAGCAGGTCGGTGAGAAATAAATGACGGGAGACATATGATAGCTCTACAACATGCATGGCACACTAAATTACTACAGGATTCTACGAAAATAACATTCGATTGAAAACAAATAGGTCAGTCCATTTTCTCTGCACCATCCGATGTACAAAGAACGGGCAGATCGCCTTCATCTACCTCCAGCCAGTCAGTATTGACGATCTTCCTCGAAACGACAGCGACCACTGGCCCAGTCCCCTGCCTGCGCCCTCCCCTCGACCTCACCGCACCGCCGTGCTTGGCACCGCCCCTCGGAAATCCATTCAAGCCCTGCCGACCTCCAAATCGGGCGCAAGCAGCTCCTGCGCCCCACACCCCTATGATAGACACCGATGCGCCGCTTCCCTGGCGAACAGGCGGACTAGGTGCTCCCCGCGCCTAAGCGGGTGCTGCTTCTTTTAATTGCGGTTCGACTGACCCTGAATTGAAATCCAGGCGGGCTACTGACCTCTAGCAAAGGTGAAATAGTAAAGGGAGGAAACCTTGTGCATTTAGTATCACAAAGAAGATGCAGTAAGAAGCGCTCAACTAGTGTCTTTCGTGGGATAAATACGGTGTGAGCAGAGACGTAAGGTTTGCATGAATAAGGGAAGAGGAGTACCTCTTTCTGCTGGCAGTGTTGTGTCATCCTTCTATTTTTCCAACGATCTTCTTGTGGTTCGCTGGAAATGAGAAGTTGTGGAGGACGGTGCAGCCCTGGACGAACCCATGGCTAGGTTGTTGAGTATGGTGCGGTGGCCGTCTGTCGGCGGCGGGGAAGCAGATCCAAGGCGGCGAACGACGGCGTCGCGGGAACAGCTCCGGTGCGGTGGACGGTTGCGACAGTGGAGCGGCAGCAGTGAGGCACAGGACGACGTGGTCGGAATAGTTCTGGTACGGCGCACGTTGGCGTCGGCGTCGTGGAGGCAGCTCTACATCGGCTTCAGCTGCTAAGTTCTTGAGGGCGTTGCGATTGCGGTTGCGTTGGACGACGACGTCGGGGTATCGACTTCAGCGTGATGGGGGAGGGCGGCGGTGGATTGGGCGCTATGGGGTGGAGGACGGAGGAGGCTGGGGTTTCGCGGCTGGTGGAGAGGGTGTTTTGGCGCCCACGGAGTATGAATGGGGAAACGGAGGGAGGCGAGGAACTAAGGGGGAACAATGTTTCGGTTTGGGACGCGCTTGTTTGAAATTTGGGGAAAGTTACAAACTTTTCCCCCATCTAAAATTTCGAACATATTGCGGGTTGGGGGTAGGACAATAATCTCAGGTGTCCCAAATGTGGGCGGGATAGATTTCGGCCGAGCGCATGGGTGTTGATGCGCCCACGGCTTATGAATGCTTCTCGGAGGCGGTTGAGACTGGCGTCTTTGTGAAGTTACAAACCTACCCCGGTGGACATCGGGCCGATAGGCTACACGGGCCAGAGTCAGGAGAGTAATTTCCTACCACCAAACATTAGTCTCGCGCGGTTTCGGGTGACCAGAGGCCTATTTGGCGCTTCGTTCAATTTGAATTTGAATTTGAATTGAACATTTTCGGTTCTCTTGAATTGAACATTCAGGATTTGTCAAACTTCACAAATCTTTACTCTTGAAAATCCTAAAGCTACGATTATTTTGGAATGGAGGTGGTACATTTGAATATACATTGTACATGAGTATATATTAAAATGCAACTTACCTCAGTTCATGCATGGTTCCAGATATAATCTCCTTGGTTGCAAAAAAATGTTAGACATGCGTATGAATATATATAGCATGTTCAAACGCACAACAAAGATTGATGCCCCCTTTTACATCTGATTTACAAATGCCATTATCTCGGGTTCAAATAGATGAATGCACTTCCTTTGAATTCGAATCTTCGAAACCCCCTTTATGTTGAATTCGACATGTATTCTATTTCGTAGCTAGCAATTTGGAATGTATCCATGCAAGTGACAAATGTATAAAGTGCTTCACACTAACAACATGGAGTGCACTAATTAATGTTTATATATGAATTGCAAAAGCATCCATTGCCTGTATTTCAAACCGCTCTCACTCTATGGATCGATAATATGAAATAAACACATGCACATGCTAGAATTCAATAGAGTATGGGTGTCTGATAGACCGATTTTCGTCCATACGCAATTTGCAAAATTCATGATCTCATCCAAAAATAATAATGCCATTTATATTTTAATTTAATGCGTAGAACCGCCTTTTACACATAGATGCACTATGCCTCGGCCCGTTCTCACAAACGCTCTATATATCTTTCTATCTACCACATAAGTGCACACACTTTATATGCATCGGCATTTCTCTTTCAGACATGCTCACAATCTCTCTCGGGGTGTCGGGGAGTCTCACACACATGCTCTCTTTGTATCTCTCTCTCTCTCTCTCTTTCTGACTACTATGTACCACTCTTTTCACTAATCTTAGTTGGAAAACACTATTTCTCTCACATGCATATATACACACGCACGGTCTCTACTAGCCCTCTATACGCACATATATGTTCCTACGTGTCTCCCTCACGCACATTATCTTTAGGCCTCTCTTGCACACATTGCCCCCCCCAGACACACCTCTCTCTTAGTAGTTGGCAGATATGATTCCATCATATCATTCGGTAGGATATCCCTAACTGTTAGGATGGATGGTAATACGAGCCAAAGTTTTACCCTAGTTCGGACCCTTGCAGTTGAGGAAAAAGCCTACTCCTGGTGTTGTATATTAGTGATAGGGGTGTGTACAAAGTACACGTGAATACCAGGCATTGTGCGTGTGTGTATACTATCGATGAACTAGCCCCCAAGCTTCTATAACATACTCGGGGCCTAGGGTTACAAATCATATATAGTCGGCTTATCACCAGTGGGGATAAAGTCCTCCGCGACTCTGGTAGCTAGCTTTGTGTTGTACGCCGAGTCCTCCACATGGGTCTTCGTATAACGCGTCTCGATCCAACCTATGTGGCGCTGGATGGAACCAAACCATGAGTCCTCATGTTGACCCACCACAACTAGAAATGATGTGCCCACCACACCACACACGCAATCGGCCACTAAGAAAATAAGCATATACAATAGTACAATGTTATACATGAAAGTTAATTGCATGGTGCATCCAAAAAATTTTGTTCTGCATTGTGAATGTTTATATATTCTCCTAAAATATTAGTCACGGGAAAGATAAACGAAGGGCATATCTCTCCTTGTCTCCATCGGACATCCCCTCTTTCTACACCACTTTCACGTACGCACACAAACTATCTCTCGGCCCTCTAAAAGTATGCATGCCCACGACACATTCATGCATGACGGTCACTGTATTTCAAGCTAAAGTACTATACGGTCACTGGAGTTCAGAATACGCTCATTACGGTCATCGTATACATTCTCGTGGTGATCATACGGTATCTAGCTCACGATACGTCTCCGTATTTTCTTGATGACACTGACGGACTTTGCATTTGATGTGTGCTTCGTATTTTGTTGACGACAGTTACGGTCATTGTATTTGAAGCGAAAGCACGATATGGTCACTGGACTTCAGAATAAGTTCATCACGGTCACCACATACATTTTGTCGTGCTAACCAACATGTGGTTGGATGGTTAGGAGGACAGTGGTTTCTCGAGCCCACCAGGGTTAAAGTCCGGGTGCTCGCATTTATCCTGGGTTAATTTCAGTATTTTCCGGCGATGTGCGTTCAGCGGGAGGAGACGTTCCACTCGACTACGAGGCACCTATGATGACTTCGTAAAATCTCAAGATCATATGCTGGCCCACTCTCTCGAAGGTGCTCATAGGGGTAGGGTCTGCGTGTGTTCACTTATAGCGGTGAGTGCTTGCGCATATATATGAGCCCTTGCATCTGTACCATGTTAAAAAAATACATGTCATGATTATATGGTCACTGGCTCACCAGTACAACTCCATATTTTGTTGATGACACAATCAATTGACCAGTCAAACGTTCCACGTGGCGCAACTAGTGTTGCACCAACGGCGCGTAACCATGGGGCCCACCTGTCAGCCCGTATATGAAAGAAAGAAATGGTAGTTTGAGTCCGTACTGTGTTAATAAAATACATTTTAGGGTGATCATACGGTCACTGGCTCATCATACAGCTCCGTAATTTGTTGATGACACGATCAATTGACCAGTCAAACGGTCCACATTTAGCAGCGCACATTACCATAGGGCCCACCCGTCAGCGCGTATATGAAGGACAGAAATGGTAATAAATTAGTGGTCAGTGGGTACTCGAAGTTGTGAGACCTCTGGTTGGCAGTCGCCAGCGGTGGGGGCGTTGATTGGGCGGTGGGGTGGGCATCACCGGAGAAAAAGCTCAGCGCGGGGGGGCCTAGAGGCATGGACGGTGCGGCGGGGGACAGGCGGTGAGGAGTGGTTTCGGGGCGGGCGTGGCGGCACGGGCCGGCCGCGGGCGGCGGGGGCTGGTTGTTCGGCCGGTGGTGGCTGGCGGCTCAAGGGGGTGGAGTTTGATGATAAACTGCAGGCCCTTAATTTCGTATCCAACGGCTGGAAAATCTAATGACCAGAGATGAAAAAGTCAGTCGACTGACGTGTAGCCTCACCCCGCATGTACACTTGCACGCACGCAAGACACGCACGCATGCAGGCATGCAACACTGACACGTACACATAACGAACACACGCACACATTCAGGCGTGCAACATTGACGAGTACACATGCACTCACGAACACATGCACGTACGCACACATGCATGCAACACTGAAACGTACCCTTGCACGCACGCAACACTCACACGCATGCATGCACACAACACACGATGCAAGACACACGCTCAACCTATACATGCATGCACCCTTTGTTAAGGACATGGATTGTTACGGGTATTAATCAATCTTATCTGTTATAAGCAGAACATTGATGTTTGTAGCGGTCTTTATGAATCACAATGTATCGAACGGGCTATCAACATAGTAGGCTTATCTACATGAAAAGGATGACGTCACACTCAATGAACAATCATCGGTTTATGAAATGCCTGCTTTTGACCGCCCTGTCCCACCAAAGGTTCCTCTGATATGCACTGCCAGCGTTGGGTCACTGACATGCAGGCCATGTACCCAAAGAGCCCACACGTCAGTGGAAGAACGGCGCGCTGTCCTACGTCAAAGTCGAGGGCGCCACTCACTGCACGCCCGGCTAAACACGCCTCCTTGCCGCATTCAAACGCCTCCATGAAACCCGCCCATGTGGAAGCCGAGAAACCCACTCTGGACACACGTCTGTTCATTACCGGGCCGGCATTAAACGCAATGCCGGCCGAGCTCCTCCCGTCCACCGTCTATTTAATCTCCTATTTAAACGACGCCAAACGCCAGCCAAGAATCGCACACCTCCGCCGCTCCCCTATCTCCTCCTTCACCATTTTGTCCACTCTTACAATGGCTTACGAAGAGTAGTTATTCCGCATCCAAACCGGTTGGGTGGCCCGCCGAGCCCGCCGGATATGAGCTATGCAGCTTGCTGATCCAGCTCCCTCCCCTCGCCCGACGGAGCCAGTTGTCGCCCCAAGCCGGCGCGCGGTTCAACAACTCGCCGCTCCAGGCCAGCTCAACGAGGAGCGGTGCACGGGCGTCGTTGCTGCCGTCCACGCTGCCGCCTCGTACCACGTCTCCCGTTTCTGTGTCCGAGACTCCCATGCCGGCGGCCGCGCCATGCAAGCAGCGACAGAAGCCGGGTGCGTGGAGAGCGATGAGTTGGTGGCAAGCGCCTCCACGTCCGCTGCCATCATCAAGGAGAAGTAGAACACGGGAGGCCACCGCCGCTTGGGTCCCATAAAGGCCACTACGGAGGCGACGCCGGCGTACACAGCAGGTGTCTTGCCGAATCCTTTTCTTGCGAGGACCTTCGGTGACCCCGCATATACCTCCGGGGCTCCCGGCAGTCCGGTGATCGTGCTGCTAGACATGAGGAACACAAATCGATCGGCGGGCGACCATTTAGGCCAGGTATTATATACCTGTGCTTTCTAGAACTAGCACCATGTAGTTCATTTGAATGTAATGAAATCCGTCATGTTTGTATGAAAATCCAGTATCTTATATGATTTCCATCGGTGTTTATATGAAATATCGCTGTGCTTGCGTGAATTTCGTCCGGTTGGTTGACTTGCTATCATAATGTGTGCGGCTACGGTTGGATGGCGTAATTTGTGGGTCGCCGGTCGGTCTGCGGGCGGCTCGGGCGATTTGGTGGGACAAAAAGAACACAGCTCGTGCGAGCTCGTCTCCAACGTGCGTGCTGGAGGATGCATGAGAACCCGAGCCATTCCTCGTTCATCGGTGGCAAAGGCACCGGTGGACAAAAGGGTCGCCAATATTTTGGCTACCCCGGGCAAGATCCAAACAGCCCCTCCCAACAGATTCAAATCCCTCGTTCGCCATGGAATTTTGCCATGTGTTGTTTTTATGGACTAGCAAGATGCCCGTGCATTGCACGGAACATCAAGATGCATTTTTTTACAAAACACATGTTGTGATTGACCCATGCAGGAGTAATCCCATTTTGTAAAAACTAATGATTGCTCGAGAATTTTATCGGATAAATGGTATCTCGAGAATTTTATCGGACTCCACTTTTGTATACAAGGCCACAAACCCATATTACAGGTACCAAGGCAAAAATTAATGTCTTCTAACTCAATGTTGCAAGCCACCTTGTTTCCTTGTTTGCCGTGTAAATTAATGTGTATTCTTCTCTTTCATGCACATCAAGCCAATGCTCACACTCCCGCATGCATGCAAGGGATAATTAATGTCCTCCTTTGCTAGTAGTACTACGAGGCAAACACCATTAATATTGCATTGATTAGTGTTAGTGGCCTTGTATATCTGCAAATTGTAATTTTGATAGTGGCCTTGTATATAAAAATGGAGGGAGAAAGATGAGAGATAAGGTGAGGAGGAGTGGGGCGTGGTGGTGACTGGTGATCGGACTGGGCGGAGGCATGGGGATGGACGGCGCATTATGTCTAGGTTTCTATCTCTATAGTCCCTCTCACACACACCCACGTAGGTGGGGGCGTGCACGAAGAGAAGAGGTGCACGCACGGCGCACGTACTCATGTCTCTTTCCCAACCACACCCGCGCGAGTACACGGTGGAGCTCATTTCTGTATGAAAAGGCAGCCCATGTGGTAACTTGACACATGTACTTGTTGTCCACTAGATGGAGGAAGGATCGTCTACCGCGGGTGAACAAACAAATTGCGACTTACGCGTTATGTTAAAAAAGAGGCAAACCATGTGGGGCCTACCTTAGAGGCAAGGCTCTATACACTGGAGTACTTTTGATGTGTCCCATCAACTTGCAGAATAAGGAGGAGCTTGCTTAGTACGCCGTCTCCCCCGCCCACGGGCACGGTGGCTCGCAGGATGAGGTGAAGCTTGCTTACTACGCCTTACGCCTGCTCCCTCGCACACGCGCGCGGTGGCTCGCAGGACAAGGAGAAAATTTTACTACTCCCTCCGTCTAGGTGTGTAAGTCACCTTACGAAAACGAAATAATCCCAAAACACTTAGGCACCGTACATTAACTCCCTCCTCGTTTCTTGTTTTGTGGCATATCAACCAATAAGATATGTGGGCCGTGCATGCTTTCAATGACTTGAGACTACCAAACATAACATGCAATGGTTAGTTCATTGCATGAAATGCTATTAATTAGCAAAAAGACATTAAGTTTTCTCGTTTTCCTCTCCGCCTTGGTCGCGATGCACAACGTAAGATGACTTACACACCTAGACGGAGGAAGTAGTACTCCCTCAGTTTACTCCTCGCCCCTACCTTGGTTAGAGAGATTATCATATTATTTGGAATATATATGTCCTTTAGTACTCCCTCCATTTACTTAGAGGGTTCTTGGATACGTTTTAGTCTCATGACTAAAAGTAGTGGGACTAAAACTTGCTAGCCTCATCCATGCTTGGATCCAAATACTAAAGAGACTAAAATCAAGCTAATGAGCATTTATTATCCTCCAAACCCTCCAATCCAGAACTCGCTTGTGTTAAAGGAGAGGAGTTAAATGAGGAGAGAGAGGACTAATCCACATTTTAGTAGGGGTACCCCTGACTAAAAAAATTTAGTCTCAAGACTAGTTTTAGCCCCTCTTTAGTCAGGGGTGCTTGGAACTTTAGCCTCTTAAAGAGACTATTTTTACTCAGACTAAAATAAGTCCCTTGGATCCAAGCACCCTCTTAAACAAGGCCACTATAAAAAAAATACATTTTGCATCTATACAAGGCCACAAATAGTAATCGAGACAAAAGTTACTACTCCCTCCTTTCCAGTTTATGGCTCAATTTCAAAATCTCTCCAACCAAGGTAGACGGTGAGTGGTCGAATTAATTTCGTACTCCTAGTTTGCACAAGTAATTAGTACGCTCGTTTTTCTCAAGAAGTTATGTTTACCGAGGCATTAATTAGAACGAATGCATGAATGACCACTAAATTTCCATGAACTTCTACATGCATTGGTGAGTTTTCTCTTGACAGTGCTTGCATCGGGTGATCTAACACACCTCGAAATCCAACATGTGATGGTACTACTACTAGTAGTAGAATTGAGACTTATAAAACGAAAAAATGAATGTTTTGTAGATGAGCCCTATAAACCCTAGTGGGTACGTACTCCGTAAAATCAGATTTTCCCAAAACTAAGTCGCCCAACCTTTATTTGCTTGTTTCCCTTCCTGCCTCCTTGCCTCGAACAGACTATGCCAAACTCCCCTGCCTGCCGCCAGGGAAAAGACCCGCCCTCGCATTTTTTTAGTCTGGGTTTGTATCGATGGATCGCGCGAAGCAGCAAAAACCCAAGCCGTGTCTTGTACTCCTCCGTCGACATTCGCTTTCATGAATTCTGTACTTCCTGTCGCCGACATGTGGGACATATAGCAACTGGGTCGACATGTCAAGCACCAAATAACAGTGCAGAACAGCAGGGCGGACGCACCCCAGACGTACCGCCCCAGTAGTAGTAGTAATGAGAAATGAGACATCAAATCACAATGCCGCAACTCCCCAGACGGATGAAGCAACCATTATTTCACACTTCGGTTCACCATCATCTCAAACCATGTAGTATTGCTTCTGCCTCAAGAGGCACACGCGCATCGCCTTGGTACATCATGACATGTGGGACCGCATGACAGGCCATGCTCCCCCACCGATCGCTCGGTAAAATCACCTCATTTTTGCTACTATACTTCCTCGTATCGGTTTACATGGCATGCACGTCGTTCTAGGTTGAGAATTTAACTGGCTATATATGTGATGAACAATATGTGTTTAGAAACTACATCCGCTTAATAATCCAATGATATACTTTTTGAGACATAGTAACTCAGATTTAGTTAGTCAAATGGATGACCTAGAACTACGTGCACGCCCTATAAACCGAGACGTCTAAAAAACGAGACGGAGAGGGTAGTTCAGTACGTATCTTTTTAGATCAATATAGTCGGGATTCACCAAGGAGCAAAACAAAGTGGTAGGATGCACCTGTCGTGTTGGCGTAGAGACTAAAGCAGGGTCAGTCCGCACACGAAATGGTGACACACTTAATAGGACCCCTTTGGCCGACATGTGGCTCATCCACCGTCTTGTTCCACGTGCGATGCACCAAATTACAGTTCGGAGCATCGGTTGGAATTGTAGGCACCCTGGTTGTAGCGCCGCAGTAGTAGAAAATGAGCGATGAGGGGTCAAATCACAAAGCCCCACCTTTCCCGCATTAAGCTGGACGAACAAAGCAACCATCATTTCACTCTAGGGCGCAAGAGCATAAAGAAAAGAGAAAACCAATGATGCGTGCGGTAGCTACTTAGGGCACCCTAGGGTAGGGGTCTCCACTACATATCATTTTTTTGAAAGCGCCTCCAGTACAAATCGGCTTCTCCCTCGTCCTCTTGAAGAAAACCGATGATGTGTGCGGCGGTAGGGTTTGTAGGAGTACTACTAGGGCGTGCGGGGCCATGTCATAGTAAACAGGAGAGGGATTGAGTTCGAGTCAACGCCTTAAATATGTGTGGGCCGGTTGATTTTAGGGGAACGAGGCAGCATTTTGGGTTTGGGGACCAGTGGAGATATAGTATGTACAAAAAGTTGTGGACGTAGGTTCGAGCGAAAGGCAATGATGCATGGGCCCTGCATTTTATATACCCGGGGCCGCGTGAAATTTGCTACTCTACTCAAAACTAGTAAGGTACACATGCATTGAACGCATGAGATTTCGAAACCAAATTATGAATAAATACACACTATAGCATGTAAAGCTTTGAGTCATATATGCATGATGTAGATGTTCGTTTAGTTCTTATAGTTCATCTCATTCAAAATCAATTAGTTCTATAAAAATGTTAAGATTCATGGGGTTGTGCATTGTAAAGCATAAAGTAAAAAACAAATAATGGCAATTCATTTAGAAAAAAATCAATTATGATACGGAAGATTCTAGAACAAAGGAGAAGTGCTTGTGTTTTGAGGTTTGTGCATTATGCTTAAGTTCAACCACGGAGTCTTCTAAATTGTACATGTGGTAGATCTGGTGGAATGTTGATGATATCCAATGGCCAGTAGTGCTCGGATTTGCCATCTCTGCACTGTTGGATTAGCTTCATCCAGCGACCATCTTTCAAGTTATTCGCACACTATATAGTTCTTGTGCCATAGTTGCATGTCTTGGAAAAAAGCTACTAGTGAGTTGTACTAGCTAATCAGGAATAGAAGATGTATACATGGAAGTTGTAGGGAAAGAGATGGCATGGAGTATCTCAATTCCTATGAGTAGGGATTGGAAAAGAGATGTCATTTGGTTGACATCATAGTAACTTTTCTATTAAATCTAGAGATGACATGTATCTCAATTCCTATGAGGAGGGATTAGAAAAGAGATGTAATTTGGTTCATATCATAGGAACTTTTCTATTGAATATACGCTAATGTTTATTTTATTTTGAAATTATGGGAGTATAGGAATCCATTCATATGAACCAAGTGGCTCTAAAGCTATAGAAATGATATCATGTTTATTTCCTTTGAAATGTGGAGTATATGAATCTATTCCTATGAACCAACTGGCTCTAAAGGAAAAAATCCTATAAAAATCATATCATATAGAGTTCCTATGATATTCCTCCACACAAAAGGATGGTTGAAATTGCTGCAGGTGATACGATGGTCTTTCTTTGTAGACTCCTCCCCCATCTTTATAGTTACCTCTCGAAGATGAATGAAATGATATATATAGGGTATTCTACATGTGCAATTTGGTACACGAAAACTCGGTAAAAGTTTGCGAGGTTCGAATTTTCAATAAAGCTATATGCACTGCATTTTGGAATGGAGGGAGCATACGGCAGTTGCTAACACTCACGTGGAAGATTTGTGTGTAGGAGGAGTGGTTGTTCTGTTAAATGACATGGCAAAACTGGCACTATCGGATGCCGATCTAATGGTTCTTACGGCATTCGTCAGGAAAAGGCTTGTGGCAAACGTTTGTCAGATAATGATTTACGGACACATGCATTGCATTGATACGTGCCCCCCTCTCTCTCACACACACGCACCCTCCTGAGTCCTCTCGCACCCACTGTCTATCTGCAGGTAGACGTCACACACATATGTGCTCTTCGCACCCTACCCTCGGAACTTCTAAAAAACAAAAGACATCGCGCACATTTTATTTTAGCTCACACGTCACACACTTATACTATTACACTTGTCACGAACGTTCTTTGGGCATAGTATATTGTACTCTCACGAAAATAAGCAGTGCACGCATGCACTAGTTCTCTCACACCCACTCACGGGTACACGTAGGAGTGCATTTTTTTGAAGCTGGTACAATAAAATCACTCCACTATATATATAAGTAGGAGCCTTAGCGCTTGCTTTACTAGGGTTCCTCTCATTCACTCTCTCATGCTCTCCAGATCTAAGCAAGACATAGGTGGCCACACTCTGTCTCAGCTCACGGCTGGTCATAAATCTGGCGGGACAACCTCGACCGGGGCAGGGGTGTAGGTGCATCGTTCACGCTGTCGTCGGTGGCGAGGGGGGAGACCAACGGTTGCCCGCTCGTCCCGATCGGCGGCCGTGTCGTTCTCTCTGAGAGAGCACCGGCTCCGGAGGGCCTCCGACCCCTTCTTCCTCCCTGTGGTATTGTGGCCAAGATGCGGCCTCCCGACGTCGTCTTTGCCACATGCCGACGAACCTCAGGTATATATTCCTTCGAAACCTGCCTTGCTCTACTGCCCTAGCTCCCCACTTGACTTTGTGGGATCTTTTTCTACTTCCTTCCGCTGTTCCAAAGCCACCTAGACTTTTACTATTATTAGAGGTAAAGCTAGTTCATACAGTCGACTCTAAGAGTTGGTTCAAATAGGGAAGAAAGTCGGAAAGCTGTAGCATGAATCTAGGACTTGGTTCTAAGAGGAAATGGGGGAAAGTAATAGATATTGGCTACCCAACCGGTCTCTTGGTTGAAAAGACGAAGAAAGCATGGTGGATGGCGAAGGGTGAGGGGAAGCGGACCTATATCTTGGTTGAAAAAGGAAAGAAAGTGATGGGTGTTGGGGGACAACGCAAATGAGAATGAGAAGGTCTAGATTTCCTGTGCTCACATAGGAAAATGTCGCCGAGGAGATAAAAATGGGACAAATGCAGACATGCTGCCTGAGTGTTTGCCGCTCTCAGCAACCACATCTTCCTCACAACTTAAATCTCACACCGCTAACATTGCTTCATCCCAGTGGAACTACACAAATTTGATTGCACATTTACTGGCCATGTGCTACTCTCATGACAGTAATACTAATGCTATTGTTCTTCATGTTAATTTAGTGGCAGTGTTGATGTGATATGATGCTACTTACGTAAGGACACTTTCATACTGTCAATCTAGTGCCAATTGTAACACAATAGATGCTGCTGTTAATCATACGCCACTGCAAATATCTGTCACTGTTTAAATAACCGTATTTCGTATTTGCGCAAACAGGGATGTATGTCTCCATATAGTTTTGGGATGTCTGTCTCCGTATCGTTTCTATCCGCGCAATCAAAAGCACACACCTTAGTTTTAGTAGAACTGCGCAAAATGAGATGGCTATCCCTCGTTGTCGTCATCTAACCACCCGTCTTCCAGGTATTCCTACATTGGTAGTTACTAGGTAGAATGACCAGCGCAATATAAAAGAAGTTGATTCGTATGTTTTACTTCCTGATTGCAGTGCAGGGACGAGCGAAAACAACTGCATCCTAGTACGGAATGCACTTTCTACCAGTTCATCCATGGACCGAGGACTAGCTGGCATGGCTGCACGACGGTTTTTTGGACAGGTGCGCGGACAAGAGGCATTGTGGTCTGCATATTTCTGCAAATAGCGGTGCTTAAATTTAGTGGAATGCACAAGAATTTCAGCTGGTCAGTACACTACATGGTTCAGTTCAGCATTCCAGCTGAGAACACAATTATAATTGGTTATTTTGGAACAAGAGAAGCTAACCCTGGATGGTGGCAACAAGAAAAAACTAGAGTGAACTACAGGAAATTTAAGCCTGCCGGGAGGCCCTTTGCTCAGAGAAGCCTTGCTTGTTTTTTCCTGATTTGTAAACCTTCTCACAACTTTGTCTTTTGCTGTGAACTAGTTTATGTTTGTTATGTTCTATGAATCATTGATATGTATAAAATTGCTTAACTTATGCTTTTCAAGTTTTTTATGAAGCCGAGTTTAATGTGAGTGTTCCACATGAACGCTGGACTAGCGTGTGAACGTTTGGAATTTACATTGTGGCCTCAGTTAACTGCATGAACCATTGTAACAAAATAAATGGTTGCTTATATGTCAGACAGCAGATTGTTGATTGTTAGCTGGTCGATAGCCTAGTGTTGAAGCGAGCTGAGCCAATGTGCCTTGTTTTGCACAACTGCTTACAAGTGGGGTAGCACCAACAGTGTTTACAAGTACTTATGTATACGTCGGCTCACAGTTCTCAAACGAGTACTCTATTTCATCAAAACACACACTGCTCGTATGATAAAACTAGTGAGGACGCATGTGTTTTGGCAACAATTATGATGATTCACGGGCACACAAAAGTAGCAACAGTTCCCATAGACGGATTCAAACAGTGTACTAGCCCTAGAGGGCTCGATAACAGGCAACGTTCAGATAATTAGACAGAATCCAAACTACTATTAAACACTAACTGGGGCAAGTATTTCATGTCTCGATCTAATTTGGGCTGGACACAAGACGGAACTTGCCATGAACATCATCGAGGACGTCCGGCAGCAGCTCAATCATGTGAACCTTCATGAAGAAAACCTTGTGGCCTTGCCACTCATAAACTTGTTTGTGGAGGCATGCCACGTCATCTTCCTGCGTAAGCTTGACAAGAACAGTATGCCTCACAAACGAAGGAGTAGCTTTGAACTTGTTGTGCTTCAGTACACCCTGGACAACACGCCTGACAACAGTGAGGCTGGAATACAACTCTTCATTGGTATAACCGTAAATGGCTTCCAGGATCCAACAGCCTAAAAACTCTGTTTTCCCAGTGCGTATATTTAGGTCATCCGCCTCATAGCGAGTGACATGTACAACCACACAATCCTTGTCTGCATCAGGGCTCTAATTGAAACAAAAACAAATTCTGAATTACTTTCCAGTATAAGAAACACAAGTTATTTAAACCACTATGTATAGCATGGCATCGAAGCTAATATATTTTTGCATTATTCATCACCACATACTTAGATGAAAAACCACAATCGAGATCGGCAAAGAAGAAAATCACCTTGGGCATCTCAGTGGGGGGGACACATCCTCGAAGGGGGAAAACTGCTCCTGCAGTGCCACGGGGCATGTAACCTCAAACGGGGCGTTGACCATCTCAGTAGTGGCCGTGAGCGTATCTGGGGTCAGCTCGGTGGCTGCCTCCATCTTCTTGGAGCTCTCTGTCTCGTGGGGATCAGCCTCCCGTGCCTGCTCCAATATCGGCAGATCTTTGCCTGGTTCTCCTTGGTCCATCATGAAACTGACGAATACTAGGAGACCACTAAAAGGAAAACACAATCGCAATGACAATGAAACAAAAAAGAGAGTGAGGATCGGTTACTGCTTTGCAAAAGTTCATTTTTCTCTCTGGACAAAAATATACCAACATCACGGATCCGCTTACCTTCCCTTCGTTGGGAGAGAAGAGCAGTGGCAGATGCGAGTGTTGCCTTTCTTGAAGACGGTGAGGGAGAAGGGGATTCAGCGAAGAGTGAAATGATGGTTGCTTCGTCCGTCAAACTTAGACTGCAGGGCCGGGGTGACTCTCCGCCTGCATACTGCCTTCTAATTTGGTGCATGGCATTTGGGCCCTCGCACTGCATGGCCCGCATGTCGGTGAACAAAAGTATAACGGCATTCAGTAGAGGGCGACGTTTCAATGACCTAGGAGGAGCCAGAAGCGGTATTGTATCCACTGTACTAGTAGTAATTGTTTTTCTGGGTAGCTGTAGACTGTCTCCACTGTACTAGTAGTAATTGTTTCTCTGGGCCCAAGACAAAACAGCCCATCCACCCTAGTAAATATTAAAATCAATTCAAAAGTCCATATATTTATTGAATGAGAGGCGCTACCCACACCCAGCACACCACCCCCAAAAAACCTGGGTGTTCTTCTTCCTCCTCACTCCCACCCACCTCACGTCAGCTCGCTCCACTCATACTCCCAAATTCCTCACCTCACTCCTACAGAAAACCCCAGCTCCCCTTCTTCCTCACTACTACAGAAAAACCCCAGCTCCCCTTCTTCTTCACTCACACTACAACTAGGCTCGTCATTCGTTACTCTGCTCAAATCCGTGAGCGCGACACGACACCCTTGAGGAAAATGGAGTTGGCTGACCCCAGGGCCAAGAAGATGAGGCTCCCCCCAGCGACGACGCATGTTGTAGATCCCGCACCCGACAGCGCGGGAAGAAGCGGCGACCCTGCCCCCACCGGATCCTAGGAACCCATAGAATCTCGGGTGGACCGCATCAGTGATCTCCCGGACGCCGTCCTTGGGGAGATCATCTCACTTCTTCCCACCAAGGATTGCTTCCGCACCCAAGTCCTCTCAATTCGGTGGTGCCCTATATGGCGCGCCGTGCCCCTTAATCTCGACTGTCGTCAGCTATCTCTCTTCAATGATTTTGAAATACCCAGATCCATCATCTCCTCCCACCAGGGCTCCATTCAAAGCATGTGCATCCCGTCATGCTACCTGAGCAAGCATACCATGCCCTGCACGGTGGACGCCTAGCTGAAATCCCCTGAATTCATAGAACTACAGCTGCTTGAGTTCTACTATTCCCCTGGAAATCACCTACCAGATACCGAACGCCATCTACCTGTGCCCTCAGCACCGATGTCCATCTCGCGGTTTTCCTCCTCTCTCCACACCGCCACCTTTGCACTATGCGACCTACCAGACAATCTGGTACTAAACCTTCGACTCCCATTTCTGAAGAAACTTTCACTTGTGCAGGTTCGTATATCGGAGGCCTCATTGCACAGCATCATCCACTCCAGTTGCCCTGCCCTGGAGTGCTTGGTGCTTGTTTTCACATTTAGAATCAGTTGTCTCCAAATAAAGTCACCTAACCTTGTAAGAATTGGAATTTGTTTTGACGGAAGGCAGCTCATCATCCAAGATGCCCCTTCACTTCAAAGGTTGATCATTGATTCTAGTTATTCACCATTGCAAATAACCGTCCTCTCTGCGCCTAAACTGGAGACCTTGGGTGTAATACATGATCTTTGTGCTCATTTCAATATGGTGTTTGGGTCCATAGTTCTTCAGGTACTTTACATTATAATCTACACTTGTAACCATAAGCTGCATTTTAAATTTCTGCGCATAAGTTATATGTCATCTTGGAGTACACATTTTGTACTAATATTATGTTCTATGCTCAATGAAGAGTTTCTCCATGGATGGCCTATCAATGGTGTTGGATTCTATCAAGATCTTATATATCCAAATGAATAGTTTTGATCTGAACAAGATTATTGGCTTGCTGTAATGCTTTCCATGTCTGGAGAAGTTGTATATAAAGGTGATAATTTCACGCACATTGGAAGCCCGCATATAGTGTACTAGAATTAACCGTTCAGCTGTTGCTCTTTCAACACTCCTTTTTTTAGACCTTAACTGTTTTCAATCTTCATGTCTATTTAGGCAATAGGACGGGGTAAGAAAGTTATAACCAATCGGTGGATTCGTAAGCATCGGGATTTTCTCACTTCTCATGAGATTTGATTGAAGACAATAACGCTAGAATGATATGTAGCCAACCGTGCAAACACTAGATTTGTCACATTCTTCCTGTCGAATGCGAGGTTACTATTGTCCATCAGGCTTAAGTTTATCAGCAGCATGGTTTTGATGGATGGGTATGTGGAAGAGCAAAAAAAAGGAGTTTCAGGTGGGCAAAAGAGCTTATGAACATGACGGGCTTCTATTTACAACATATTGTGGTCATAATCCAGTAAATTTTATGACCCAGGATGTTCATTCTATGGACCTGACCGATCCATTTGACTGTGACTGCCAAAAACAGTGCTGGAGTTAGATGTTGTTTCCCTTTTCAACCTGAGTTTTTTTGTAAACCTGATGAACAATTAACTCTCGTGCTTTTGTATAGTTTGTAAGCTGGAGTTAGATGTTCTTGCCCTTTTCAACTCGGCTGTGACAGTCATATTTTCTTTGAAGCAAGGCAAATGGCTTGCCAGTCATTTAATTTAGAGTGAAATATTGTAACAACTAACAAATCCCAACCAAGGGAAATAACATCACTCTCGTCGGCTACTTGAGCTCACTGTGCATTACAGAAGCCAAGTGATTAGCCCCCACCAGCACCCACAAACTTATTTCCAATTAGCACATCAAACGGGCTATAAATTTTCATGGGAAGGGTTGCATGACCGTGAGAGATTTGGATTCTGACATTTGGGACCCGCGAGGAAATAGCCTATCCAAGGTGGTGTCGACTTACTAGCCAGTCAACAAATGATTCTGCCTACCAGCCGTTGGATTGACATCCAACATCTGTCGTGTATCTTCTATCTCTTGTCTTCTTCTTCCTCCAGCCACCCAAACCAAACCACCCCGTCGGCTCTGCCTACTCCCGCCTCCCATGGCTGGCTGCACCTTTGCCTCCCTACTGTACGTACCCTCCAACGTTGGCCAGTCCCTCCCTCTATTCCCCCACACGTCCTGTTATTCTCCGGCGACGTCAGCCCCAACATGCACCCACACCCGAACTAGTCAACCCTCGTACTCCCCTCCGCCTGCGACTGGACCGGCGCATCTTCCACGGCTCCTGTTTGTTCCATCCGAGGCCTCGCCGTCGTCCTCCGCCTTACGGCCTTGGTTCGCTCGCCGTGCGCAGTGCGCCGCCCTCTTGTGTTGTCAACGTCGTCAACAACCGAGAGGAACAAGGAGATGACTGTACGTGGAGAGGATGACAGTAGGGACCCACCAGCATCATGGCAGTACGCAAGCAAGTGCCTCTATATTACAAGCCCAAAAATATGGTTCCTCCTAATGGTTGGACATCTGGGGCTCACGCCATTTTCAATGTAGTCAATAAACGAGAGAATTACACTACGAGGGACTGACACCACGGACCCAGCAGGTCGCGCAGTTTTTTTTTTGAGGAACAAGCAGTTGTTATTTATAATAGTTTTAGCGACGGATCAGGGTAACAATGGGGTTGTGCGGGGCTGTGGTCCGTCTAGCCAGGGTTTCATTTATGTTTACCACATCATGAGCCCGGTTGTGTTTTTTCTTGCTGAAAATGGCTAGCCCAGTTCTATTTTTATTAAAGAAATACCCAAACGAGGCCTACTTGCTTTATTAGCCCTGTTGGGCTACAAATCTTTCAAGACGAGGAGAGTTTCATTCGGTTTGCCCAGAAATGGGTTGTACATTTTTAAAACACATCAAACCGGGAATTAGTTTCAATTTTTTCATTACAAGATTTTAAATTCCATTGATTTTTATGCGTGGACAATTATTTGGATTTTATATTTATATAAATTATTTTTCAAAATAGTTTGAATGTGAATCGATATTTCGGGATTAAAAACAGTTGACCGCACCGAAATATGCAAAAAATCTGTATACTTTTTAAGCGTGGCCACAATATGGGGTGTAATGCTAACAAAAAGAAGATGGGCTCCAAAAAAATTCTTAAGAATTAGCAAATGGGCTGTACATTATTAAAAATAATGCACACGAGAGCAGTGACTGTTGGATCTCCATCCAACGGTTGTCGTGCTTCTTCAATCTCTGATTTTCCTTCTCCAGCCGCTCAAACAAGCGCCGGCGGGACTACCTGCTCCCTCCTCCCGCGGCCGGCTATGCTGTCGCGCAGGCCTCACCGCCGCACCGTACTCCAAGCGTTGGCCTAGCCATCCCTCTACTCACCCATACCTGCTGTTATTCTCCGGCGACGGCAGACGAACCAGTAAACCCTCGTACAGTCATACTCCCCTCCGCGCGGGAAACAACTGCCTAGTCTTCCCTGCCTCCGTGCTGTTCCCTTCCTAGGCCTCGCCGTCGTCCACCGCCCTGGTGCTCTCGGCACGGCCTGGTCAACGTGGTCAATGAACGACATCCATCGGAAGTGGACTGTATGTGGAGAGGCTGACAACTGGGTCCACGACCGCACGCAAGGAAATGCATCCTTATTACGCGCAAAATAATGATTCCTCCACCTAACAGCTAGGACCCATGGGAAGGGCTTCTGTATTTCGCCGAAAAAATGTTCCCCCCGCTTACAGGTCGGACCCACCAGCTATATCTTTGCACGCAAGGAAGTGCCTCCTTATGACGCACAAAAAATGAATACCCCCTGCTAGTTGGGACCCACCATAGTGGGTGGCTGACTTGTGGGCCTACTAAGTTGACGGGGACAGAGGGCTTTGTCAACTTAGTCAATATGAACGATTCTAGCTCCAGTGATCGTACGATGTCCCTCCAACGGCCATAGTGCTTCTTCAACATCTGGTCTTCTTGCTCCAGCCGCCCAAAGCAGCGCCGGTCGTGCCGCCTGCTCCTGCCTCCAGTGGCCGGCTATGCTGCTGCGGAGGCCTCACCTCCCCCATACTACTCCCACCACTGGCCAGGTCATCCCTCCACTCACCCACACCCCCTATTATTCTGCGACGACAGCAGCCTCACACCGCAGCCGAACCAGTGAACCCTCGTACTCCTCTCCGCATGGGCATCCACTACCGCGTCTTCCCCGGCTCCGTGTCGTCCCCTTCCTAGACCTCGCTGTCGTCCACTGCCTTGGTGCTCTCGGCGCGGCGTGGTCAATGTGGTCAACGACCGAATTCCATCGGAAGAGTACTGTACGTGGAGAGGCTGACAGCTGGGTCCACGGCCACAGCCCAATTTTTTTGTGATTTGCCAAGTAAGTCGCTTCGTCACGCCTGTTTGGCTGCAAATCTTTCAAGACGAGGAGAGCTTCATTCGGCTGGCCGAGAAAATGGCCTATCAGTAATGAGAAATGGGCTGTCCATTTTTAAAACACATCAAACCGACAATTAGTTTCAAATTTCTTTTTTTCATTTCGAGATTTTAAATTGCATTGATTTTTTTGCGTGGACAATTTGTTGGATTTTATATTGATATACATTTATTTTTAAAATCACTTTGAATGTGACTCGAAATTTCGGGATTAAAAACAATTCAGACCGCACCGAAATATGCAAAATTTTGTATAATTTTTTAACCGTGGCCACAATATGGGTTGTAATGCTAACAAAAAGAATATGGGCTCCAAAAAAACCTTAAGAATTAGCAAATGGGTAGTAAATTATTAGAAATAATGGCAGATGGGTTGTATGCTGTTTTCCACAGATTTGAGGCTTTCCTAAAAAAAGGTTGACGCACAAGCAGTGACTGTTGGATTTCCATCCAACGGCAGTCGTGCTTCTTCAATCTCTGCTCTTCCTGCTCCAGCCGCTCAAACAAGCGCCGGCGGGACTGCATGCTCCCTCCCCCCCATGGCCGACTGTGCTGCCGCGCAGGCCTCACCGCCCCACCGTACTCCCATCATTGGCCTAGCCATCCCTCTACTCACCCACACCTGCTATTATTTTCCGGCGACGGCAGACGAACCAGTAAACCCTCGTACAGTCATACTCCCCTCCGCGTGGGAAACAACTGCCGAGTCTTCCCTGTCTCCGTGTCGTTCCCTTCCTAGGCCTCGCCGTCATCCACCGCCCTGGTGCTCTCGGCGTGGCCTGCTCAACGTGGTCAACGACCGACATGCATCTGAAGTGGACTGTGCGTGGAGAGGCTGACGGCTGGGTCCACGGCCGCACGCAAGGAAATGCCTCCTTATTACGTGCAAAATAATGATTCCTCCACCTGACATCTGCGACCCACTGAAAGGGCCTCTATATTTCGCGAAAAAATGTTACCGCCGCTGACAGCTTGGACCCACCAGCTATATCTTCACACGCAAGGAAGTGCCTCCTTATTACGTACAAAAAAATGAATACTCCCCCTGCTAGCTGGGACCTAATATAGTGGCGGGATGACTTGTGGGCCTACTAAGTTGACGGGGATGGAGGGCTTTGTCAACTTAGTCAATATGCATGATTCTAGCTCCACTGACCGTACGATGTCCATCCAACGGCCATAGTGCTTCTTCAACCTCTGGTCTTCTTGCTCCAGCTTCCCAAACCAGTGTGCTACCTCTTGAGCACTGCGTTGGTTTTCCCCGAAGAGGAAGGGATGATGTGGCAAAGTAGCATAAGTATTTCCCTTAGTTTTTGAGAACCAAGGTATCAATCCAGTAGGAGGCTACGCGCGAGTCCCTCGTACCTGCACAAAACAAATAAATCCTCGCAACCAACACAAATAGGGGTTGTCAATCCCTATAAGGCCACTTACGAGAGTGAGATCTGATAGATATGATAAGATAATATTTTTGGTATTTTTGTGATAAAGATGCAAAGTAAAATAAAGGCAAAGTAAATAACAAAGGAAATAACTAAGTAGTAGGAGATCAATATGGTAAAGATAGACCCGGGGGCCATAGGTTTCACTAGTGGCTTCTCTCAAGAGCATAAGTATTCTACGATGGGTGAACAAATTACTGTTGAGCAATTGATAGAATTGAGCATAGTTATGAGAATATCTAGGTATGATCATGTATATAGGCATCACGTCCGGGACAAGTAGACCGACTCCTGCCTGCATCTACTACTATTACTCCACTCATCGACCGCTATCCAGCATGCATCTAGAGTATTAAGTTAAAAACAGAGTAATGCCTTAAGCAAGATGACATGATGTAGAGGGATAAACTCATGCAATATGAAGAAAACCCCATCTTGTTATCCTCGATGGCAACAATACAATACGTGCCTTGCTGCCCCTACTGTCACTGGGAAAGGACAACGCAAGATTGAACCCAAAGCTAAGCACTTCTCCCATTGCAAGAAAGATCAATCTAGTAGGCCAAACCAAACTGATAATTCGAAGAGACTTGCAAAGATAACCAGTCATACATAAAAGAATTCAGAGAAGATTCAAATATTATTCATAGATAGACTTGATCATAAACCCACAATTCATCGGTCTCAACAAACACACCGCAAAAAGAAGATTACATCGAATAGATCTCCATAAGAGAGGGGGAGAACATTGTATCGAGATCCAAAAAGAGAGAAGAAGCCATCTAGCTACTAACTATGGACCCGTAGGTCTGAGGTAAACTACTCACACTTCATCGGAGGGGCTATGGTGTTGATGTAGAAGCCCTCCGTGATCGATGCCCCCTCCGGCGGAGCTCCGGAACATGCCCCAAGATGGGATCTCGTGGAAACAGAAATTTACGGCGGTGGTATTAGGGTTTTGGCTCCGTATCTGATCGTTTGGGGGTACGTGGATATATATAGGAGGAAGAAGTACGTCGGTGGAGCAACAGGGGGCCCACGAGGGTGGAGGGCGCACCTGGTAGGGGTGGGCGCGCCCCCCTACCTCGTGGCCTCATGTTTCCTTTCTTGACGTAGGGTCCAAGTCTCCTGGGTCTTATTCATTGAGAAAATCACGTTCCCGAAGGTTTCATTCCGTTTGGACTCTGTTTGATGTTCCTTTTTTTCGAAACCCTAAAACAGGCAAAAAAAACAGCAATTCTGGGCTGGGCCTCCGGTTAATAGGTTAGTCCCAAAAATAATATAAAAGTGGATAATAAAGCCCAATAATGTCCAAAACAGTAGATAATATAGCATGGAGCAATCAAAAATTATAGATACGTTGGAGACGTAGCAAAGCGCCGGTCGTGCCTCGTGCTCCTGCCTCCCGTGGCCGGCTACAATGCGGCGGAGGCCTCACCGCCCCCTACTACTCCCACCACTGGCCAGGCCATCCCTCTACTCACCCACACCCCCTGTTATTCTGCGGCGACGGCAGCCTCGCACCGCAGCGAACCAGTGAACCCTCATACTCCTCTACGCATGGGCATCCACTGTCGCGTCTTCCCCAGCTCCGCGTCGTCCCCTTCCTAGGCCTCGCCGTCGTCCACCGCCCTAGTGCTCTCGGGGCGGCGTGGTCAACATGGTCAAGGAACGGCTTCCATCGGACGTGGATTTTACGTGGAGAGGCTGACAGCTGGGTCCACGGCCGCAGCAAGGAAGTGCCTCCTTATTACGTGCAAAATAACTATTCCTCCACCTGACAACGGGGACCCACCGGATGGGTCACCGTATTTCACGAAAAAAATGTTTCCCCGTGACTGCTGGGACCCACCAGCTACATCTTCGCACGCAAGGAAGTGTGTCCAGGAAAAAAATGATTCGCCCCCCTGACTGCTGGGACCCACCAGCTACATCTTCGCACGCAAGGAAGTGCATGACAGTCGGGACCCACCTGGTCGAAGCGTACGTAGCATTGTCATTCTGGTCGCGAACGTGTACGTACATACTGGTCGATGTAGAGGCGCGCACGTGTTGTAGTAGAGGCGCGCACATAGCATGTACACGTACGTACAGCGGCCAGTGTGCAAGAAAGAAAATACGGCCACGTACGTACATACGGGTAGGGTCTCGAATGCCTACTCGTGCATACGTACGGCCAGGGCTCGTGTACATGGTGAGTCGGAACGGAGAAACAGTGTCGTCGTCGTGTTCATGGGGAGCCAACCAGCTGGGTCGGAACGGAATGCGTCGTCGTGTTCATCGGGAGGGCCTGGACGGAACAGCCGATGGAAACGAGGGCTGGCGTACCGCAGAATGGAGGAAACGGCCTTGTGTTCGACCGGCCACGTTTGAAACAGGATCCTGTTCATCGGGAGGGGTCTGGCATACTGCAAAACGGAGGAAACGGACCTCCTAGGTCTAAACGGGGGTCCTGTTGATCGGGAGGGGTGTGGCGTACCGCAAAACGGAGGAAACAGACTTGTGTTGGAGCGCTACGGTCGAAATGGGGGTCCTGTTCATCGCCACCGTCGACCCCCTCCAGCCTCCACAGGCTACTGTTCATCCACCGTCGACCTCCTCCAGCCTCCACCTGCGACTGTTCATCCACGGGCTCCTGTTCATCCAGCCTCCACCGCGTGCTACTCCACTGGCTAATGTTCAACCTGCCCTCTCCACGGGCTCCTGTTCAACCACCCCTCCACGAGCTACTGTTCATCCTTCCCTCCACTGTCTCCTGTTCATCCTTCCCTCCATGGGGTGGTCCTGTTCATCCTACCCTCCACGGGGTCCTGTTCATCTAGCCCCAACCGGCTCGATCGATCGGGGTACTGTTCATCCAGAGGCACCACCACGGGGTCCTGTTCATCCACCCCCACCGGGAACTGTTCATCCAAACCCCCCGCAACGCTCACTGTTCATCCAGAGGCAGCATCAATCGGCTTCAGTTAGCAGCAGTAGCGAAGGAATCGCTCGATCGGGTTCAGTTAACAGCCATCGATCGATCTCTCGGGTTCAGTAACGCGTAGCCTGCAGTGCAATCGCTCGGGTTCAGTTAGAGCCCAACGCCTCGCACACACGCGCGTACGTACGAGAGAAACGCGCATCGCTCGGCCCCCAACCACCCACCATAACCGGGGACTCCCCGATATTTTCCGCGCCCTCGCTTCTACCACAGTTTTTTCGTCATGGATGGCCCAAAGAATGTCATGCAGCTGCGTCTCCGACCCGCCCAGGAAAAAAAGCCCATTTTCTGTCATGATTTTTTGTCATAGAAGTAGGACCCTATCACATCTATGATGATACCGGGTTTTGTCACAATTATCGTCATAGAACTGTCATAAGTATGACAAAAGATTTTTGTTCGGCCCAAAATGTCATGGATGTGTCTTTTTTTTGTAGTGGTGGAGGCCAGACTTGAAGCTGTGGAACAAGATGTCTTCTGGTGCAAGGGGGTGGTGGAGCGTGGACTCAACGCCAATCACCTCATGATCACGGACCTCTCCCGTGATCTCAAGGTGGATGGCAAGCCCATGAAGGACATCGTCTTCACCCTCAGTGAGCAAATCAACTTCCTCCAAAGCCAGATCTATGATCTCCAAAACCAAATCTTTGAATATGGGGCGAGTTTAAAGGTATGAGTTTGGCTGCTAGTTGCAGGACCCGTGAGACTCGCTCCTCTTCTTATGATGGTGGACCACTGCCATGGAAATCCGAGGACAAGATCTCTTCATCACCAAAGGATAATTGAGTATTGGGTATGGGCACTCCCCTTGGCTTCCGCCAAGCTTGGGGGAGGTGCCCCGGTATCGTATCATCCCACTATCTTTTTGCCTTTACTTATTTTAGTTTAATCTTTTGCTTTAGATGAATAAAAGTTAGTTCGGTCCTTTCTTTTCGAGAGTTTGCTTAATGATCTATCCTTGTAGTCGTGTGCAACATATATAATAAAGTTAGTTTGAGTTTTTCTTTCTTTACTTTCATTTTGCAATAAAAAGAAAGGAAATTAATCAAAAAGATCATATACTAATCTTATGGTAGGTGATGACACCACATAAGGAAAAGTATAAGTAGAAAATTTTATTAGAGATTGACAAACATATCATTAGTCAATGATGCAACTCATGAAAGAATTAATAAGGGAAGAGAAGATTCACATATAAATATACTTTCCTAGAAATCTTTTGTGATTGTGAGCCCTCATCAAACAAATTATATGCCAAAATTGTTGACGTTGGACAAGGAAGACAACTTAATGGTTTATGTTTGTTTATATTCACATAGAAGTCATATTGTCATGGATCCTTTAACATGTGGTGCTTGCCCCCTATCTTTGCTAGCCAAAAATTCCGCACTAAGTAGATATACTACTTGTGCATCCAAAAACCCTTAAACCCAAATCTTATTTTCAAGTGTCCACCATACCTACCTAGGGATTGAGCAAGATCCCTCAAGTAAGTTGCCATCGGTGCAAAAAGGCAATAAAAATTGCTTCTAAAAGTGTGAGATCATTTAGTGTAAGAGAAAATTGAGCATTGCACGAACTTGTGATGGTGAAGAATAAAAGCGACAGACTGCATAATAAAGGTCGCTATCACAAGGGGCAATGCAACATGACGTTCTTTTGCAATAAGGGGTTGAGCATACAAACAAATAAGCGCATGGCAACCTCTGCTTCCCTCTGCGAAGGGCCTGTCTTTTAGTTTTATGTATTTACTTTTATGCAAAGAGTCAAAGTTTTCCTTCTATTCCTTTTTATTTTTCTCCTTTGGCAAGCATCATGTGGTGAGGAAAGATCTAAGCACATATGTCCAGTTGAATATAGATATCATGAGTTATTATTGTTGACATCACCCTTGAGGTGAATATGTTGGGAGGCAAAACTATAAGCCCCTATCTTTCTATGTGTCCGGTTGAAACATTTTGTTCATGTGTACGCGGTGAGTGTTAGCAATCATATAAGACTATATGATGGTTGAGTATGTGTACTTGCCTAAAGGCTCCGATACGTGACCCTTCCTGAAAAGATGATGAATTGTAGTTGCAAAGTTGATTGAGAACACAGTTTGTTGGTTTTTAATACAGTTTTTGCTTTACACTTCAATAGTGTGATGAATTATCACTTATTCATGAGAATTCTATGATAAAAATTCTATGATAAGAGTCTTATGTTTAAGTTTGTTGATGTTATAATAATGAACATGATGCTTCTATGTCCGTATTTTGTTTTTATCGACACCTCTCTCTCTCTCTAAGCATGTGGATATGTTTTTCGATTTCGGTTTTTGCTTGAGGACAAGCGAGATCTAAGCTTGGGGGAGTTGATACGTCCATTTTGCATCATGTTTTCTTACTGTTATTTATGATGTTTTATCCATAATAATGCTTTTTGGAGTAATTCTAATGCCTTTTCTCTCATAATATGCAAGGTATACACAAAGAGGGAGAATTCCGGCAGTTGGAAATCTAGACCTGGAAAAGCTACATCAGGACACCTATTGTGCACAACTCCAAACAAGCTGAAACTTCACGGAGATTTTTTATCAAATATATGAGGAATATTGGAGAAAATAACTACCCGAGGGGGTGATAACCCACAAGTATAGGGGATCGCAACAGTTTTCGAGGGTAGAGTATTCAACCCAAATTTATTGATTCGGCACAAGGGGAGCCAAAGAATATTCTCAAGTATTAACAGTTCAGTTGTCAATTCAACCGCACCTGGAAGACTTAATATCTGCAGCAAAGTATTTAGTAGCAAAGGAATATGGAAGTAACGGTAACTGCGGCAAAAGTAAGAGTATTAGTTTTGTAGTAATTGTAACAGTGGCAACGGAAAACTAACTAGGCAAAGATCAATATGTGAAAAGCTCGTAGGCATTGGATCAGTGATGGATAATTATGTCGGATGCGATTCCTCATGCAACAGTGACACAGAACTAGCTCCAGTTCATCAATGTAATTTAGGCATGTATTCCGAATATAGTCATACGTGCTTATGGAAAAGAACTTGCATGACATCTTTTGTCCTACCCTCCCATGGCAGTGGGGCCCTATCAGAAACTAAGGGATATTAAGGCCTCCTTTTAATAGAGTACCAGAACAAAGCATTAGCACTTAGTGAATACATGAACTCCTCAAACTATAGTCATCACCGGGAGTGGTCCTGATTATTGTCACTTTGGGGTTACCGGATCATAACACATAGACTATTGACTTGCAAAATAGGATCAAGAACTCACATATATTCATGAAAACATAATAGCTTCAGATCTGAAATAATGGCACTCGGGCCCTAGTGACAAGCATTCAACATAGCAAAGTCATAGCACCATCAATCTCAGAACATAATGGATACTAGGGATCAAACCCTAACAAAACTAACTCGGTTACATGATAAATCTCATCCAACCCATCACCGTCCAGCAAGCCTATGATGGAATTACTCATGCACGGCGTTGAGCATCATGAAATTGGTGATGGAGGAAGGTTGATGATGACGATGGCGATGGATTCCCCTCTCTGAAGCCCTGAACGGACTCCAGATCAGCCCTCCCGAGAGAGATTAGGGCTTGGTGGCGGCTCCATATCGTAAAACGTGATGAATCCTTCTCTCTCATTTTTTTTCTCCCCAAACATGAATATATAGAGTTGGAGTTGAGGTCGGTGGAATCTCAGGGGGCCCATGACAGGGGGCGCACCCCAGGGGGTGGGCGCGGCCCCCACCCTCATGGACAGGGTGTGGGCCCCCTGACGTTGATTCTTTCGCCAGTATTTTTTATAAATTCCAAAAATATTCTCTGTGAAGTTTCAGGTCATTCCGAGAACTTTTGTTTCTGTACAAAAACAACACCATGGCAATTCTGCTGAAAACAGCGTCAGTCTGGGTTAGTTCCATTCAAATCATGCAAGTTAGAGTCTAAAAGAAGGTCAAAAGTGTTTGGAAAAGTAGATACGATGGAGACGTATCAACTCCCCCAAGCTTAAACATTTGCTTGTCCTCAAGAAATTCAGTTGACAAACAACTTCTCTCATCTCAATCAGTTCATCATATATCATCATTATTGCCTTTCACTTGCACGACCGAATGGTGTGGATAATAATAATAGTGCACGTGCATTCGACTAAGCTGGAATCTGCAAGCATTTAATACAAGGGAGAAGACAAGGTAGTATGGGCTCTTTGTCAGATCAACAATAATGCATATGAGAGCCACTCAACATTTTCATCATGGTCTTCTCCTCTCGACCCCCAAAGAAAAGAAACAAAACTGTTTACACGGGAAAGCTCCCAACAAGCAAAAGAAGAACGAGAAATCTTTGGGGGTTTTCTTTTAATTATTACTACTACAGGCATAGAAAGTAAACTAGCTAAAAGCTACAACTAATTTTTTGGTTTTTCTTAAGGTTTTTCAAACACACAAGAAGAAGGCTTAAAAAGAAAATAAACTAGCATGGATAGTACAATGAAAAAGTATGAGCACCGACAACTGGCATGAGTGTGTGAACATGAATGTAATGTCAGTGAGGAATACATACTCCCCCAAGCTTAGGGTTTTGGCCTAAGTTAGTCTATAGCCACGGCTCGAAGCTGCCCTCTCCGGTGTACGAGGAGTGTCCTCTGGGTGCCACTGGTTGGCAATCTCCTCCGGGTCCCACTGATAAACAGACTGACGGTAAGGATCAAGTGGTGGCTCCGGCTCAGGCTCTGGAGCTAATGTCAGGCTCCAGTATGCATGAACGGCCTCTGGCAACACGAGGTACGTGCCTGAAAATATGTTAAACAAAGAGGGAGCAGGCAAGGTAAGAATCTCATAGTAGTTTTTATCAAATATCAATCTATACTTAAGCATCTTCTTCTTATCCTTAATAATAAAATCATGTGCTACCATACTCTTATAATCTAGAAAAATAGGGGCAGCAACTTTTCCTCTTTCTCATAATGCCTAATAGGTATGTTAAAGTGTGCAGCAAGGCACGAAGCAAAGATGCCTCCGAAGATGGGACCCTTTGTACAGTTCAGATTTAACCGTTTAGCAACAATAGCGCCTAAACTGAAAGTGGTATCACGAAACAAAGCATGGCGCAAAATAACAATATCAGGAGCACTGAGATTTCCACTGTTCCCGCGACCAATTAAGCATCTACTAGCAAATATTGCAAAGTAACATAGAACAGAAAAATGTATGCTAGTAATTCTTGCATCGAAAACTTTCCTCGTTTCCCCTACAGCAATCATATCAATAAATCCCTCCATATCATTACGATGTGGTTCCTCTATGCTGCCCGCAAAGGGTATCTTATAGACCCGACAAAACTCATATAGTGACATCTCCTTAACCTCATCATATAAGTGAAATTCCACCGAAGGTGGTGATTTCTTAGCATGAAAGTAAAAAATTTGCACAAAAATATTAGTGAGGAGGAGATAATGTTTGTGCTGGTCACAGAGGAAGTCGATGAGGCCTGCATTTTCAGCCAAATAATAAAAGTCCTCATATATACCAGCTGCTCTCAAGAACTCATCACAAGGCCATTCGCACAGCCGAACTTCCGCAGTGCGAGGGAGATTATATTTGGGCTTCTTATTCTCTTCACTTTGCTTATCCTTCGAGCTTTGGCTCGAAGAGCCCCTCAACAATCTCTTCATCATTTTCTTTCTCAAGAAATTTTCTGAAATTTTTAGTGACTCAAAATAAAAGTGAACCAAACTCAACAAGATTGGTAGCAACTACTCCTACAAGTTCCTAGAGGCCATATCATGCATTAAAACTACTTTTGACCACATAAATTTGACATGCCAGCTCAAGAACAGGGTCACCTAAGCAGCAAAAATTTCCAATAAATAAAGCACTAGAACAAAAACTAATTGGACCATTGGAGGAGTCACATACTGAAGAAAAATCCCCCAAAGCAGTTTTGTGAATGGAGCTTTGAGCAAGGAGATCGAAAATGGCAGCAAGATGAGCCAGAACTCGGGTTTGAGCTGGTGGAGGATTTTTTCTGGAGGAAGACGGAGTGTGTAGGTGCAAGAATAAGTGTATGTAGCGACCCGACCTCAAACGGTCAAATCTCTGTGCTTTAGTGTCATCCCTAGATCGGTAATGCTGACACACACAGTACTCGAAGGATTTATAACAAAGTAGCAATCACACACTTATTACATAGAATGTCTCAAAAGAGAACTTATTACAATAAATATGGCTTAAGGCCATCTAATATGATAGCAGCGGAAGGCTTGGAAGATAAAGCGAGTCCATCAACTCCAACGGCATAGCTGAGCTGCACTCCAACGACCTAACGAACCTTACTCCTCATCTGAAAAGTCTGCAACATAATACGTTGCAGCCCGAAAATGGGTCAGCACATGGAATATGCTGGCAGAATAACACAGTAGAGCAAGAACAGAATAATGCTATTACTACATGCATATTTGGCTGGTGGAAAGCTCTATGGTTAAAGTTTTGCGAAAAGCCAATTTTTCCCTACAACAAAGGAATAGATTTTATTTAACTATCATGGTAGTTGAAACATCATTGAGAAGGTTCCTCCAACTCAATCCCAATTAAAAGTAATTATCAACCCAACAATATTAACTTAGAGTGATGAGATACATATGATAATCCAAGTACTAGATACTCAAGATGTCCATAACCGGGGACACGGCTAACCATGATTAGTTTGTACACTCTGCAGAGGTTTGCGCACTTTTCCCCACAAGACTCGATCTCCTCCGTTGGATTTTTCGCACTACATGGTGTTTGAGAAACGGATGACCGAGACACAGTCTTTCAGAAGCATTGGCTCTAACCCCGGGTAGACAGTACCAACCTACATCCCTCTACATCTGCTAGCCTACCACTGGAAGAGGTCATGCAACTTACTCAACTATGCTAGAGCCCATAATAGCTTGTGGCTGCACACGTAAGTTTCTAGCATGAAATATCTTAGTTCCCTTTGAGCCTGGGTGGCGGACCTTAGGATTATCACACGGGTACTCCGGGATATCCTAGGACAACACTGGATTCTCCAGGTGCCCGACAAGCAATCCACCCAGATGTGTATTAAATTTGCCACCTTAAGTTGAACCATTAATTAACAATCTCACATCTGTCATGGATTCACTCACCCAAACCACGTCTATGAGCATAGCATAGTAATATAAGCAATAAGTAGAAGTAACTCCCAAGGGTTTGATAATAATAGGGCAATAGGTTCTACCTCATCAACTACTTCTCAATCCCACATGTTATCAAGTCCTAACCATGCAATGTTTGAGGGTTGAAACTAATGCATAAAAACTGGGTGATAAAGGGGTATGATCAAAGTGTTACTTGCCTTGCTGATGATCCACAAAACCTAGAGACTCGTAGTAGCATGCTTCGCACCCCGGGTGTTCTATCGCAAACAAACAATAGCATACATAAGCAATCAAGCAAAGATGCATAGGTAAAACACGAATAAGAAGATCTAACCAGAAAGTTCAACTTAAGAACTCCGGTTTGCAAAAAGAATCAAATCGAACGGAGCAACGAAACTCAAACTACGAAAGAAACAAGATTCGATTACTAATCTGGACTAAAGTCAAATTTTACTATATCAAAATCTTCTTCAAGATGGTTAAACGGAAAGAGGGCTTCGAGACGAAGATCTAGGCGCTTGAATCGCCTGATTCCGATAAACGACGAAAAGATAAAATAAAACGAAAATCGGATCAGAAATCACGATCAAAAATGATCACGGAAAATCTGAAAAAGGAAAAAAACTGACGAATAGGCTAACGAACGAACGTTCGCTGTCTGTGGCTAACGAGTGAACACCGTTCGTTAAAACGAACGTATGGACAAACGTCCGCTAAGTAACTAAATCGGGAAAACTGGCGAACCGTTCTAAAACACCGAAACTAGGGTTTTTTAAAAAACCGACGGTTTTACCTAAACCCAAAAAAACCGGACAGCGAGATTCGAACTCCGGCGCGGCTCCGGCGGCTTCCGGCGAGCGAGGCGGCGGTGCGGGCAACGGCGGGGTGCGGCGGGGTGGCGTGGGGTGGCGCGGGGTGGCTCAGCGGCGAGCGGCGGCGTCGGCGCAGGGCGGCGGAGCGGCTAGCGGGCGGTGGCGGCTGCGGCTGCGGCTTGGGGCTCCAGGGGGGCCCGGGTTGACTTTTAAAGGGGGGAGGGTGGCTTGCGGGAGGGGAGGAGGCGTGGCCGGCTCGGCCTCGGCGGGCGGTGGCGTGCTAGTCGCGGTCTTCGCGAGGGAGACGGCGGCGGCTGGGCCAACTGGGCCTCGACCCAGTTCGGTCCGGCGGGCTTCTCTCTTTTAAAAAAACGTTCCGATGAAAATAAATCCTAGAAAAATAAATAAAATCTAAAAATGCCAAAACAAATTTTCATCGTCTAAATAAAATATTTAGAACAAGATGAACATTTTCTTGGCCCTAAAATGTAATTTTGAAAATGTGCAATTTTTCTAATGCGAATAAAATTACAATAAAATCCGAATAAAAGCAAATATTTGATTTTAATATTTTTCCTCCAATATTTCATTTCTTTTGGAGAAGTCATATTATCTCCTCTCATATATTTTAACATGAAATATTTTCGGAGAGAAAAATAATTAAAACCAAAAAAATCCTCGTTTTAATATTTGATAAAATTCAAATATGAAAACAGTGAAATCCCCAACTCTCTCTCCGAGGGTCCTTGAGTTGCTTAGGATTTAGGATCAAGCCAAAATGCAATAAAATAGGATATGTAATGATGACCTAATGTATAACATTCCAAATTGAAAATTTGGGATGTTACAAACCTACCCCCCTTAAGATGAATCTCGCCCTCGAGATTCGGGTTGGCTAGAAAATAGGTGTGGGTGGTCTTTGCGAAGATCATCCTCTCGTTCCCAGGTGGCTTCGTCCTTTGTATGGTGGCTCCACTGAACTTTGCAAAACTTAATAACCTTGCTGCGGGTACCCCGACTGGCAAACTCGAGAATCTTGACTGGTTTCTCCTCATAAGTCAAATCATTGTCCAACTGAATCGCTTCCAGCGGTACTGTATCTCTCAGAGGAATGTCAGCCATCTCTGTGTGGCACTTCTTCAACTGGTAAACGTGGAACACATCGTGAACTCCTGACAATCCTTCGGGTAATTCCAACTTATGAGCAACTTCTCCTATATGTTCCAAAACTCTGTATGGTCCCACAAAACATGGCGCTAACTTTCCCTTAACTCCAAAGCGCTTAACTCCTCAGAGTGGTGATACTCGAAGATACACTCTGTCTCCGATTTCATAGACTACCTCCTTGCGTTTTGAACCTGCATAACTCTTCTGTCGGGATTGAGCTACCTTCAGTCTATCTCTAATCAATTTAACCTTCTCTTCTGATACCTTAATCAAATCTGGTCCAAACAACTGACGGTCTCCAACTTCATCCCACAACAACGGTGTCCTGCACCTCTTTCCGTACAAGGCTTCGAAAGGTGCCATCTTCAAACTGGCCTGGTAACTGTTGTTGTATGAGAACTCTGCGTAGGGCAAGTTGTCATCCCAACTAGATCCATAATCTAGTGCACAAGCTCTCAACATATCCTCCAGAATCTGGTTGACTCTCTCGGTCTGTCCATCTGTTTGCCGGTGAAAAGCTGTACTGAACTCCAGTCTGGTTCCCAAAGTTTCATGCAACTGATTCCAAAACTTTGAGGTAAACTGGGTTCCTCTATCTGATACAATGGTCCTTGGAACTCCATGCAAACATACGATCCTGGTCATGTATATCTTGGCCAACTTGGCACTTGTATAGGTGGTTTTCACTGGGATAAAGTGAGCTACATTGGTCAAGAGATCAACTACTACCCATATAGAATCATATCCTGATTTGGTCCTGGGCAATCCGGTGATGAAATCCATGCCAAGCTTATCCCACTTCCATTCGTGTATCGGCATAGGCTATAACAATCCGGATGGCTTTTGATGTTCTGCCTTCACTCTCTGACACACATCACATACGGCTACATACTCGGCAATATCCTTCTTCATACCAGTCCACCAGAAACGCTCCTTCAAATCCACATACATCTTGGTGTTTCCGGGGTGTATCGAGTATGGTGAGTCATGAGCCTCCTGAAGTATTAACTTCCTGATCTCTGTGTTATTGGGCACATAAACACGGTCCTCAAACCACAAGGTGTCGTGTTCATCCTCACAAAAACCTTTGGCCTTTTCTTTGCTCATTCTCTCTTTTATCTCGGTGATCTCTTTGTCATCCTTTTGAGCTTCTCGAATCTTTCCTAACAATGTAGACTGAACTTCCATTGTTGCAACAAAACCTCTAGGGATAATCTCCAATCGAAGTTCCCTGAGATCCTCTGCTAACTCCTTTGGCAGTCCTGCGCTTATGAGTGTGTTGGCATAACTCTTCCGGCTCAAAGTGTCTGCTATGACGTTGGCCTTGCCTAGATGATAGTGAAGCTTCATGTCATAATCCTTTATAAGCTCCAACCATCTCCTTTGCCTAAGGTTCAGCTCCTTCTGTGTGAAAATGTACTTCAAACTCTTATGGCCAGTGTACACATCGCAATGGTTTCCAATAAGGTAATGTCTCCAAGTCTTCAATGCATGCACTATGGCAGCCAACTCCAAATCATGTGTGGCATAATTTAACTCATGCGATTTCAGTTGTCGTGAGGCATATGAAACAACTCTTCTGTCCTACATCAGTACTCCTCCAAGTCCTAAGCGAGAGGCGTCACAATACACTTGGAAATCCTTGCGTATATCCGGCAGAATCAGTACTGGGGCTGTAGTCAGACGTTTCTTTAACTCCTAAAAACTCGCTTCACATTCTTCCGTCCATTTAAATTTGGTATCCTTCTTCAATAGCTCTGTCATTGGCTTCGCAATCTTGGAAAAATTCTCAATGAATCTCCGGTAGTATCCTGCGAGTCCAAGAAAACTGCGGATCTTGCTAATTGAAGTGAGTGCCAACCATTCAGTGACTGACTGAACCTTGGTGGGGTCTACTGCTATACCTTCTCCTAATATAACATATCCAAGGAATCTAACTTATTTCAACCAAAACTCACATTTGCTGAACTTGGCATACAACTGATGTTCCCTGAGTTTCTCGAGAACTAAACGCAAATGCTCCTTGTGCTCCTCTTCATTCTTCGAGTATACCATTATATCATCAATGAACACCACAACAAACTTATCCAAATATTCCATGAACACCTTGTTCATCATGCTCATGAAATAGGCAGGGGCGCTAGTCAGTCCAAATGACATGACCGTATATTCATATAACCCGTACCTTGTGGTAAATGCGGTTTTAGGTATATATTTCTCCCGAATCTTCAGCTGGTGATATCCTGATCGCAGATCGATCTTCGAAAACACCTTAGCTCCTTGCAACTGGTCAAACAAATCATTGATCATCGGCAGTGGGTATTTATTCCTGATCGTCACCTCATTCAATGTACGATAATCAACAACCATCGTTAGAGACTTATCCTTCTTCTCAACCAAAAGCACCGGGGCTCCCCATGGTGATGAACTCCGTCGGATGTAACCTTTCTCCAATAACTCCTTGATCTACTTCTTAATCTCCTCCAGATCCTTTGCGGGCATCCGGTAGGGTCTCTTTGATATTGGCCATGTACCTAGCAATAGCTCTATCAAAAACTCGATGTCTCGATCCGGTGGCATGCCTGGTAACTCCTCTGGAAAAACATCTGGGTAATCCTTCACTATAGGCACTTCCTCCTGAACAACTCCCGTGAGGGTATTTACTTGGCTCCTCCTAGGAGCATGCCTAGATACATACTTGATCATTTTTCCCTCTGGATGGTGAGATAAATCGACTTACTAGCACAGTCAATGCTTCCTCCATACTTTGGCATCCAGTGGATGCCTAATATCACCTCCAATCCTTGTGACTCCAAAATTATCAGGTCTGACGGGAAAACATGGCTATCAATGGTTAAGGGTATCCGGTCGCACCATCGGCTAGCCATATACTCTGCTCCAGGTGAACTTACTAACAGAGGGATCCTAAGGGCTTGGGTTGGAAGTTTAAACTTATCCATGAATCCCCTTGATATGTATGAATGTGATGCACCAGTATAAAAAAGAACAAGGGCGGTAAAAGACTTAACCAAAAACTTACCGATAACTACGTCTGGCTGCCTGAAACGTCCATTTTTCATCATGCTTTTATATCGATATTTATTGCATTATGGGCTGTTATTACACATTATGTCACAATACTTATGCCTATTCTCTCTTATTTTACAAGGTTTACATAAAGAGGGAGAATGCCGGCAGCTGCGATTCTGGGCTGGAAAAGGAGCAAATATTAGAGACCTATTCTGCACTGCTCCAAAAGTCCTGAAACTTCACAGAAGTCAATTTCAAAATATATAATAAATATTGAGCGCAAGAAGTTCACCAGGGGGCCACACCCTGCCCACAAGGGTGGGGGCACGCCCTACCCCCCTGGGCGCGCCCCCTACCTCGTGGGCCCCCTGGTGGCCCTCCGATGACCATCTTCTGCTATATGAGGTCTTTCGATCAGGAAAAAATAATAATCCATCTTCTCGGACGAAACTCCGCCGCCACAAGGCGGAACCTTGGCAGAACCAATCTAGGGCTCTGGTGGAGCTATTCTGCCGGGGAAACTTCCCTCCGGGAGGGGGAAATCATCGCCATCGTCATCACCAACGCTCCTCTCATCAGGAGAGGGAAATCTCCATCAACATCTTCACCAGCACCATCTCCTCTCAAAACCCTAGTTCATCTCTTATATCCAATTCTAGTCTCCAAGTCCGGGATTGGTACCTATGGGTTGCTAGTAGTGTTAATTACTCCTTGTAGTTGATGCTAGTTGGTTTATTTGGTGGAAGATCATATGTTCAGATCCTATATGCATATTAATACCCCTCTGATTATGCACATGAATATGCTTTGTGAGTAGTTACGTTTGTTCCTGAGGACATGGGAGAAGTCTTGCTATTAGTAGTCATGTGAATTTGGTCTTCGTTCGATATTTTGATGAGATGTATGTTGTCTTTCCTCTAGTGGGGTTATGTGAACATCGACTACATAACACTTCACCATTATTTGGGCCTAGAGGAAGGAATTGGGAAGTAATAAGTAGATGATGGGTTGCTAGAGTGACAGAAGCTTAAACCCTAGTTTATGTGTTGCTTCGTAAGGGGCTGATTTGGATCCATATGTTTCATGCTATGGTTAGGTTTACCTTAATACTTTTGTTGTAGTTGCGGATGCTTGCAATAGAGGTTAATCATAAGTGGGATGCTTGTCCAAGTAAGGACAGTACCCAAGCACCGGTCCACCCACATACCAAATTATCAAAGTACCGAACGCGAATCAAATGAGCGTGATGAAAACTAGCTTGACGATATTCCCATGTGTCCTCGGGAGCGCTTTTCTCTATATAAGAGTTTGTCCAGGCTTGTCCTTTGCTACAAAAAGGATTGGGCCACCTTGCTGCACTTTATTTACTTTTGTTACTTGTTGCTCGTTACAAATTATCCTATCACAAAACTATCTGTTACCACTTATTTCAGTACTTGCAGAGAATACCTTGCTGGAAACCGCTTATCATTTCCTTCTGCCCCTCGTTGGGTTCGACACTCTTACTTATCGAAAGGACTACGATAGATCCCCTATACTTGTGGGTCATCAAGACTCTTTTCTGGCGCCATTGTCGGGGAGTGAAGCGCCTTTGGTAGGTGGAATTTGGTAAGAAAAAATTTATATAGTGTGCTGAAATTTACTGTCACTTGTTACTATGGAAAGTAATCCTCTGAGGGGCTTGTTCGGGGTATCTTAACCCTGACCAATAGAGCAAAGAGTTGCTCCTCAACCAGCTGAACCTACTGAAAATGAAAATGTCTGCTTTGAATTTCCTTCGGGTATGTTAGAAAAACTGCTAGCTAATCCTTTTGCAGGAGATGGAACAATGCATCCCGATGAGCACCTAATATATGTTGATGAAGTTTGTGGATTATTTAAGCTTGCAGGTGTACCTGGAGATGTTGTTAAGAAGAAGGTCTTCCCTCTATCTTTGAGGGAAGATGCATTGACATGGTATAGGCTATGTGATGATACGGGGTCATGGAACTACAAAAGATTGAAATTGGAATTTCATCAGAAGTTTTATCCTATGCATCTTGTTCATCGTGATCGCAATTATATATATAATTTTTGGCCTCGCGAAGGAGAATGCATCGCTCAAGCTTGGGGGAGGCTTAAATCAATGTTATATTCATGCCCCAATCATGAGCTCTCAAGAGAAATGATTATTCAAAATTTATATGCTTGGCTTTCTGATAACAATCGCACCATGCTTGATACTTCTTGTGCTGGCTCTTTTACGATGAAGACTATTGAATTCAAATGGGATTTATTGGAAAGAATTAAACGCAACTCTGAAGATTGGGACCTCGACGAAGGTAAGGAGTCAGGTATGACACCTAAGTTTGATTGTGTTAAATCTTTTATGGATACCGATGTTTTCCGTAAATTTAACACTAAATATGGACTTGACTCTGAGATAGTAGCTTCTTTCTGTGAATCTTTTGCTACTTATGTCAATCTCCCCAAGGAGAAGTGGTTTAAATATCATCCTCCCATAGAAGTAAAAGTAGCCGCACCTATTAAAGTTGAAGAAAAGACTATCACCTATAATGATCCTATTGTTCCTACTTCTTATGTTGAGAAACCACCTTTCCCTGTTAGGATAAAGGATCGTGCTAAGGCTTCAACTGTGGTTCATAAAAGCAATATTAAAACTTATACACCTCCTGAGAAAGTTAAAGTTAAACGTAATATTGCTATTGTTAAAGATCTCTTGGCCGATAATATTGATGGGCATGTTATTTATTTCTGTGATGAAACTGCTAGAATTGCTAAACCTTGTGCCAAAGATAAACCTAGACCTGTGGCAGGCATGCATGCTATTTATGTTAAAATAGGAGATCATTGTTATCATGGCTTATGTGATATGGGTGCCAGTGCTAGTGCAATACCTATTGGCCTATATAGAGAAATTATGCATGATATTGCACCTGTTGAGTTAGAAGATATTGATGTCACAATTAAACTTGCCAATAGAGATACTATTTCACCAACGGGGATTTTTAGAGATGTTGAAGTCTTGTGTGGGAAAACTAAATATCCTGCTGATTTTCTTGTTCTTGGTTCCCCACAAGATAGCTTTTGTCCCATTATATTTGGTAGACCCTTCTTAAACACTGTTAATGCTAAGGTAGCTTGCAAAAAGGATGTTGTTACTATCGGTTTAGATGATATGTCTCATGAATTTAATTTCTCTAAATTTAGTAGACAACACCGTGAAGAAGAATTACCTAGTAAGGATGAAATTATTGGTCTTGCTTCTATTGCCATACCTCCAAGTGATCCTTTAGAACAATATTTGCTAGACCATGAAAATGATATGTTTATGAATGAAAGAAGGGAAATAGATGAAGTATTCTTTAAACAGGAACCTATTCTGAAACACAATTTGCCTGTTGAAATCCTAGGGGATCCTCCTCCACCCAAGGGTGATCTCATGTCTGAGCTTAAACCGTTGCCTAGTACTCTTAAATATGCTTATCTTGATGAGAAAAAGATATATCCTGTTATTATTAGTGTTAACCTTTCAGAGCATGAGGAAGATAGATTATTGAAAACTTTGAAGAAGCACTGTGCTGCTATTGGGTATACTCTTGATGATCTTAAGGGCATTAGTCCCACTCTATGTCAACATAAAATAAATTTGGAAGAAGATGCTAAACCAGTTCATGATCATCAACGACGGTTGAATCCTAAAATGAAAGAAGTGGTAAGAAAGGAAATACTAAAGCTCCTTGAGGCAGGTATAATCTATCCCGTTGCTGATAGTCAGTGGGAAAGTCTTGTCCGTTGTGTCCCTAAGAAGGGAGGTATTACTGTCATTCCTAATGATAAAGATGAATTGATTCCTCAAAGAATTATTACAGGTTATAGGATGGTAATTGATTTCCGCAAATTAAATAAGGCCACTAAAAAGGATCATTACCCCTTACCTTTTATCGATCAAATGCTAGAAAGATTATCCAAACATACACATTTTTTCTTTCTAGATGGTTATTCTGGTTTCTCTCAAATACCTGTGTCATCTAAGGATCAATCAAAGACTACATTTACTTGCCCTTTTGGTACTTTTGCTTATAGACGTATGCCTTTTTGTTTATGTAATGCACCTGCTACCTTTCAAAGATGCATGATGGCTATATTCTCTGACTTTTGTGAAAAGATTTGTGAAGTTTTCATGGACGATTTTTCCGTCTATGGATTCTTTTGATGATTGCTTAAGCAACCTTGATCGAGTTTTGCAGAGATGTGAAGAAACTAATCTTGTCTTGAATTGGGAAAAGTGCCACTTTATGGTTAATGAAGGTATTGTCTTGGGGCATAAAGTTTCTAAAAGAGGTATTGAGGTTGATAAAGCCAAGGTTGATGCTATTGAAAAGATGCATGTCCCAAGGACATCAAAGGTATAAGAAGTTTCCTTGGTCACACCGGATTTTATAAGAGGTTCATTAAGGACTTCTCAAAAATTTCTCGGCCTCTGACTAATTTATTACAAAAAGATATACCATTTGTCTTTGATGATGATTGTGTAGAAGCATTTGAAATACTTAAGAAAGCATTGATCTCTGCACCTATTTCAGCCACCTGATTGAAATTTACCCTTTGAAATTATGTGTGATGCTAGTGATTATGTCGTAGGTGCTATTCTAGGGCAAAGAGTTGATAAGAAATTAAACTTTACTCAATATGCTAGTAAAACCCTAGACAATGCTCAAAGAAATTATGCTACTACTGAAAAAGAATTCTTAGCAGTTGTATTTGCTTGTGATAAGTTCAGACCTTATATTGTTGATTCTAAAGTAACTATTCACACTGATCATGCTGCTATTAAATATCTTATGGAAAAGAAAGATGCTAAACATAGACTTATTAGATGGGTTCTCTTGCTACAAGAATTTGATTTACATATTGTTGATAGAAAGGGAGATGAGAACCCCGTTGCAGACAACTTGTCTAGGTTAGAAAATGTGCTTGATGACCCACTACCTATTGATGATAGCTTTCCTGATTAGCAATTAAATGTCATAAATGCTTCTCATACTACTCCATGGTATGCTGATTATGCTAATTACATTGTTGCCAAATTCATACCACCTAGTTTCACATACCAACAAAAGAAAAATTCTTCTATGATTTGAGATATTACTTTTGGGATGACCCACATCTTTATAAAGAAGGGGTGGATGGTGTTATTATACGTTGTGTACATGAGCATGAACAGGAACAGATCCAATGCAAGTGTCACTCCGAAGCTTATGGAGGACACCATGATGGAGATAGAATTGCACATAAGGTATTGCAATCCAGTTTTTATTGGCCTACTCTCTTCAAGGATGCCCATAAGTTTGTCTTATCTTGTGATGAATGTCAAAGAATTGGTAATATTAGTAGACGTCAAGAAATGCCTATGAACTATTCACTCGTTATTGAACCATTTGATGTTTGGGGCTTTGATTATATGGGACCATTTCCTTCCTCTAATGGACATACACATATTTTAGTTGTTGTTGATTACGTTACTAAGTGGGTAGAAGCTATTCCAACTAGTGTGCTGATCATAACACTTCTATTAAGATGCTTAAAGAAGTTATTTTTCCAAGATTTGGAGTCCCTAGATATTTAATGACTGATGGTGGTTCACATTTTATTCATGGTGCTTTCTGTAAAATGCTTGGTAAGTATGATGTTAATCATAGAATTGCATCTCCTTATCACCCACAGTCTAGTGGTAAAGTAGAATTGAGTAATAGAGAACTCAAATTAATTTTGCAAAATACTGTTAATAGATCTAGAAAAAATTGGTCTAAGAAACTTGATGATGCATTATGGGCCTATAGAACTGCATATAAAAATCCTATGGGTATGTCTCCGTATAAAATGGTTTATGGAAAAGAATGTCACTTACCTCTCGAACTAGAACACAAGGCATATTGGGCTATTAAAGAGCTCAATTATGATTTTAAACTTGCCGGTGAGAAGAGGTTATTTGATATTAGCTCACTCGATGAATGGAGAACCCAAGCCTACGAAAATGCCAAGTTGTTCAAAGAAAAAGTTAAAAGATGGCATGATAAAAGAATACAAAAGCGTGAGTTTAATGTAGGTGATTATGTATTGTTATACAACTCTCGTTTAAGATTTTTTGCAGGAAAACTTCTCTCTAAATGGGAAGGTCCTTATGTTATCGAGGAGGTCTATCATTCCGGTGCCATAAAAATCAACAACTTCGAAGGCACAAATCCGAAGGTGGTGAATGGTCAAAGAATCAAACATTATATCTTAGGTAATCCCATAAATGTTGAAACCAATGTTATTGAAACCGTAACCCCAGAGGAATACATAAGGGACACTTTCCGAAACGTTTCAGACTCCGAAAAGGAATAGGTATGTGGTACGGTAAGTAAACCGACTCCAAAACAGTTTTTAAGGCAATATTTCTCTGTTTTGGAATATTTAGAAAAATAGAAAAATAAGTAGCAGTCCGGGAAAGACACGAGGCCTCCACGCGGGTGGAGGGCGCGCCCTACCCCCCTAGGCGCGCCCCCTACCTCGTGGGCACCTCGTGTGCTTTCCGGACTCCGTTTTCTTACACGACATGTATTTTGGTCGGTAAAAATTCATTATATAATCTCCCGGAGGTTTTGACTCCCATATCACGCAAAAATCTCTTGTCTTTGTTTCGAGCTGTTTTCTGTCAGGGTTGTCAAGGCCAGGCACTATGTCGTCTCCCTCCTCCTCCAACCATGAGGGCAATGATGCTTGGCTAATGAAGATAGAGCTGAAGAGAGAAGAACCCATGGAGATTAACAAGGATGAAGGGATCAAGAAGGCCATGGAGGACCAAGTTCCGGCAATAGAAGACACCCTTCAACTTGATCACAATCTTCTTACCCCAACAGAGATCGAAGCTTTCAAGATGATTGAGTTAGCTCGTATACAAAATAAGTATCTCACACGTGAAAATATTTTGTTGAAGGAGCATATCATCGCACTCAAGGGCATTATCCGCAAGTTAGAAGACCTCCTATGCTCGATGTGCGACTATCCATCATCAATAACTCCACCTTCTTCACCAACAAAGGAGACATGATCACATGGGTATGGGCACTCCCCTTGGCAACTGCCAAGCTTGGGGGAGTGCCCCGGTATCGTATCACCATCACTTTTATCTTTACCGTTTTTCCTAGTTCGATCCTTTTGGTAATATCTTGATCTAGTAGAATAAAAATTCTTAGTATGATCTAGTAGTGAGTTTTGCTTTATGATCCTTCTATGTAATCGAGTCCGTGAGCTATATATAATAAAGATTAGTGTTGAGTCAAGGGCTTGATTATTTTGCCATGATCCTAAGTGAATAAAAGAGAAGAGCAATAAATAAATAAATAAAGGGAGAAACAAAGAGATCATGTGGATCTTATGGAGAGTAATGAGCTCACATAGAAAAAAGTATGATGAATAAAAGTTGTTGAGAGTTGGCAAACATAGTTTTGGTCATCGTTGCAATTAATAGGAAGTAATAAAGAAAGAGAGGTCTTCACATATAAATATACTATCTTGGACATCTTTTATGATTGTGAGCACTCATTAAAATATGACATACTAAAAGAGTTGACGTTGGACAAGGAAGACAACATAATGGGTTATGTTTTCTTACATCTGAGATAAATTATATTGTCATGGATCATCCAACATGGTTGAGCTTGCCTTTCCCTCTCATGCTAGCCAAATTCATCACACCAAGTAGAGATACTACTTGTGCTTCCAACTACCCTTAAACTAGTTTTGCCATGAGAGTCCACCATACCTACCTATGGATTGAGTAAGATCCTCCAAGTAAGTTGTCATCGGTGCAAGCAATAAAAATTGCTCTCTAAATATGTATGACTTATTAGTGTGGGAAAAATAAGCTTTATACGATCGTGTGATATGGAAGAAATAAAAGCGACTGACTGCATAATAAAGGTCCATATCACAAGTGGCAATATAAAGTGATGTTCTTTCGCATTAAGATTTTGTGCATCCAACCATAAAAGCGCATGACAACCTCTGCTTCCCTCTGCGAAGGGCCTATCTTTTACTTTTATCTCCTACCTTGCATAAGTGTCACGGTGATCTTCATCCTTCCTTTTTACATTTTATCTATTGGCAAGCACAGTATGTTGGAAAGATCCTGGTATATATGGCTAATTGGATGTGAGTTTTCATGAACTATTATTGTTGACATTACCCTTCAGGTAAAACGTTGGGAGGCAAAACTATAAGCCCCTATCTTTCTCTGTGTCCGATTAAAACTCCATACCCATAAGTATTGCGTGAGTGTCAGCAATTGTGAAAGACTATATGATAGTTGAGTACGTGGACTTGCTGAAAAGCTCTTATATATATTGACTCTTTCCTATGTTATGATAAATTGCAATTGCTCCAATGACCGAGATTATAGTTTGTTAGTTTTCAATGAAGTTTACGATTCATACTTGGTATTGTGATTGAAATTATTACTCTAGCATAAGAAATCATATAACAAGAATTATATAAGTTGTTGTTCTAATAATGATCATGATGCCCTCATGTCCGTATTTTATTTTTATCGACACCTCTATCTCTAAACATGTGGACATATTTTTCGATTTCGGCTTTCGCTTGAGGACAAGCGAGGTCTAAGCTTGGGGGAGTTAATACGTCCATTTTGCGTCATGCTTTTATATCGACATTTATTGCATTATGGGCTGTTATTACACATTATGTCACAATACTTATGCCTATTCTCTCTTATTTTACAAGGTTTACATAAAGAGGGAGAATGCCGGCAGTTGGGATTCTGGGCTGGAAAAGGAGCAAATATTAAAGACCTATTCTGCACTGCTCCAAAAGTCCTGAAACTTCACGGAAGTCAATTTCAGATTATATAATAAATATTGAGCGCAAGAAGTTCACCAGGGGGGCCACACCCTGCCCACGAGGGTGGGGGCGCGCCCTACCCCCTGGGCGCGCCCCCTACCTTGTGGGCCCCCTGGTGGCCCTCCAATGACCATCTTCTGCTATATGAGGTCTTTCGATGAGGAAAAAATAATAAGCCATCTTCTCAGACGAAACTCTGCCGCCACGAGGAGGAACCTTGGCGGAACCAATCTAGGGCTCTGGCGGAGCTGTTCTGCCGGGGAAACTTCCCTCCGGGAGGGGGAAATCATCGCTGTCGTCATCACCAACGCTCCTCTCATCGGGAGAGGGCAATCTCCATCAACATCTTCACCAGCACCATCTCATCTCAAAACCCTAGTTCATCTCTTGTATCCAATTCTTGTCTCCAAGTCCGGGATTGGTACCTGTGGGTTGCTAGTAGTGTTAATTACTCCTTGTAGTTGATGCTAGTTGGTTTATTTGGTGGAAGATCATATGTTCAGATCCTATATGCATATTAATACCCCTCTGATTATGCACATGAATATGCTTTGTGAGTAGTTACGTTTGTTCCTGAGGACATGGGAGAAGTCTTGCTATTAGTAGTCATGTGAATTTGGTCTTCGTTCGATATTTTGATGAGATGTATGTTGTCTTTCCTCTAGTGGGTTATGTGAATGTCGACTACATAACACTTCACCATTATTTGGGCCTAGAGGAAGGCATTGGGAAGTAATAAGTAGATGATGGGTTGCTAGAGTGACAGAAGCTTAAACCCTAGTTTATGTGTTGCTTCGTAAGGGGCTGATTTGGATCCATATGTTTCATGCTATGGTTAGGTTTACCTTAATACTTTTGTTGTAGTTGCGGATGCTTGCAATAGAGGTTAATCATAAGTGGGATGCTTGTCCAAGTAAGGACAGTACCCAAGCACCGGTCCACCCACATACCAAATTATCAAAGTACCGAACGCGAATCATATGAGTGTGATGAAAACTAGCTTGACGATATTCCCATGTGTCCTCGGGAGCGCTTTTCTCTATATAAGAGTTTGTCCAGGCTTGTCCTTTGCTACAAAAAGGATTGGGCCACCTTGCTGCACTTTATTTACTTCTGTTACTTGTTGCTCGTTACAAATTATCCTATCACAAAACTATCTGTTACCACTTATTTCAGTACTTGCAGAGAATACCTTGCTGGAAACCGCTTATAATTTCCTTCTGCTCCTCGTTGGGTTTGACACTCTTACTTATCGAAAGGACTACGATAGATCCCCTATACTTGTGGTTCATCACTGCCCTTCAACCTCCTCCACGTTAACGTGGTTCACTTGTCCTTTATTGAATGGATTGGGCTTCTTCCCAGCGCTCCCATTACCATTTCCATTCTTCGCTTCTGGGCACTCCGTGGCATAGTGTCGAGTCTTCCCGCACTTGAAGCAAGTAATGTGACTTAGGTCTCTCTTGGCGGGTGTGGCTGGACTGGAGCGGTTCTGATTGTTGCTTGTTCCGTTCCCAGTCCCATTCTTGGAACCATTGTGGTTATGCGAACTTCCTCCGTCGTGGTTATGGCTTCCATGGTTATGAAGAAGTCCTCCCGAGTTCGGGGTTAGACGAGGCTTCTGTTGGTCTCCTGAGTTGTACCTTCCTTGTCCATACTTCCTTTTGCAGCTCTCAATTTGTTGTTGCTTCCCTTCAATCATAAGAGCCTTGTCTACCAACTCCTGGTAGTTGTTAAATGTTGCCACCATCAATTGCATGCTCATGTCATCGTTCAACCCTTCCATAAACTTCTCCTGCTTCGCGGCATCTGTGGCCACATCGTCAGGGGCATAACGAGACAGCTTACTAAATTCATCCACGTACTGCCCCACAGTACGGTTCCCTTGGCGCAAGTTGCGAAACTCACGCTTCTTCATGCTCATAGCTCCCGTTGAGACATGGGCGGTGCGGAATGCTTGTTGAAACTGATCACATGTAACAGTGGCTATAGGGTAGGTGACTGTGTAATTCTCCCACCATGAGGTTGCTGGTCCATCCAACTGATGTGCGGCAAAATGCACCTTCTCAGCATCTATACATCCTGCGGTGGTTAACTCCATTCCAATCCTACGGAGCCAATCATCTGCCACTATCGGCTCGGTGCTACTGGAAAACACCGGTGGCTGCAACCTCAGAAAGTGGGCTAAGTTGTCAACTGGTGGTGCTGGTGGTGGGTTGTTGTTGTTGTTGTTGTTGCCTTGGTTCTGAACTAACAACTACGTCAGTGTATTCTGCTGTTGGATCAACTAAGTGAGCTCCGGTGGGAAGGTAAATCCGGGGTCACGTCTCGGAGGCATCTGAGGGTTTAGAGGGAAGAGAATAGAATAGAATGAGGTCTAGTGAGAGAAACACTACCCATATGCACATGAGACAAACACAATCATATCACTCAATCAATCAAGCAAGGGCATACAATTGATCTAACTATCATTACGAAAGTGCTCGGACTATACTATATACATGGTGGAATACTACTACTGATGTGGTGGTCTACTAGAAATATTGATCGGTCAAGGACTCCAAGATGTCCGCTCCAGCTTCATCAACATAGTCATCATCGCTATTGTCGGGGTCCGAGTCGGTGTCGTCGATGATGATGTAGTCCTCATAATGAATCTCTTTGGGTCCATCGTCTTCTCCTCCTGGCGCGGTGTCTCCCATGAATACTCCTAGCTTCCTTTCTAGATCATCATTCTTCTCCACTAGTACGACGATTTCCTCCTCATAATCTTCACGAGTAGCCTTGAGTTCTTCCTCTAGTTCTACGATCCTTGTCATCGCCTTCTTCAGATCTATCATGCCTACGCACATCTGGTTCTCCTGGCGATGAATGTGCTGGTTTAACTCCTGGATGAAAGCTGCGATTGATCTATCCTTCCGGGTGCTGATCATCTCCCATTGCTCATCTCGGCGCCCACAAATCTGGTAGATAGTATCCTTAAGCTCCTTATGGTAATCTTCTCCAATGCGTCCTATGGTGATGTGAGCCGCCATACTCTTTCCTAGACTCCAGGTTGGTGCATCAAAGGAAAACTCTATGGGTTTAGTGACTGGCGCGAATGTCCTTCCTGGAACTTGAACTTGAATCATCCATCGCTCCTCTTCTGGTAAAGTGGCGTTGTAAGTCTCGGTGAAGCTTGGTATTCTAATGTTCAGGTACTTAGTGACTTCCTTCAAGTGTCGTCCAAAAGGTACTTCTTCATCCGGTTGTGCAAACTTGTTCCTTGCGTTCGCCATCCTAAAGAGTAGAAAATGGAGAGGAGTCAGAAATGAGAAGAGAGTAGTGATCTAGGGCTTTACCTTACTGGTCGTGTCCTACACTCAGCGTGTGCTCTGATACCATCTTGTAGTGACCCGACCTCAAACGGTCAAGTCTCTGTGCTTCAGTGTCATCCCTGGATCAGTAATGCTGACACACATAGTACTCGAAGGATTTATAACAGCGTAGCAATCACACACTTATTACATAGAATGTCTCAAAAGAGAACTTATTACAATAAATATGGCTTAAGGCCATCTAATACGATAACAACGGAAGGCTTGGAAGATAAAGCGAGTCCATCAACTCCAACGGCATAGCTGAGCTGCACGGCAATGACCTAACGAACCTTACTCCTCGTCTGAAAAGTCTACAACATAATACGTTGCAGCCCGAAAACGGGACAGCACATGGAATATGCTAGCAGAATAACACAGTAGAGCAAGAACAGAATAATGCTATTACTACATGCATATTTGGCTGGTGGAAAGCTCTATGGTTAAAGTTTTGCAAAAAGCCAATTTTCCCCTACAACAAAGGAATGGATTTTATTTAACTATCATGGTAGTTGAAACATCATTGAGAAGGTTCCTCCAACTCAATCCCAATTAAAAGTAATTATCAACCCAACAATATTAACTTAGAGTGATGAGATACATATGATAATCCAAGTACTAGATAGTAGATACTCAAGATGTCCATAACCGGGGACACTGCTAACCATGATTAGTTTGTACACTCTGCAGAGGTTTGCGCACTTTTCCCCACAAGACTCGATCTCCTCCGTTGGATTTCTCGCACTACATGGTGTTTGAGAAACGGATGACCGAGACACAGTCTTTCAGAAGCATTGGCTCTAACCCTGGGTAGACAGTACCAACCTACATCCCTCTACATCTGCTAGCCTATCACTGGAAGAGGTCATGCAACTTACTCAACTATGCTAGAGCCCATAAAAGCTTGTGGCTGCACACGGAAGTTTCTAGCATGAAATATCTCAGTTCCCTTTGAGCCTGGGTGGCAGACCTTAGGATTATCACACGGGTACTCCGGGATATCCTAGGACAACACTGGATTCTCCAGGTGCCCGACAAGCAATCCACCCAGATGTGTATTAAAGTTGCCACCTTAAGTTGAACCATTAATTAATAATCTCACATCTGTCATGGATTCACTCACCCAAACCACGTCTACGAGCATAGCATAGTAATATAAGCAATAAGTAGAAGTAACTCCCAAGGGTTTGATAATAATAGGGCAATAGGTTCTACCTCATCAACTACTTCTCAATCCCACATGTTATCAAGTCCTAACCATGCAATGTTTGAGGGTTGAAACTAATGCATAAAAACTGGGTGATAAAGGGGTATGATCAAAGTGTTACTTGCCTTGCTGATGATCCGCAAAACCTAGAGACTCGTAGTAGCACGCTTTGCACTCCGGGTGTTCTATCGCAAACAAACAATAGCATACATAAGCAATCAAGCAAAGACGCACGGGTAAAACATGAATAAGAAGATCTAACCGGAGAGTTCAACTTAAGAACTCCGGTTTGCAAAAAGAATCGAATCGAACGGAGCAACGAAACTCAAACTACGAAAGAAACAAGATCCGATTACTAATATGGACTAAAGTCAAATTTTACTGTATCAAAATCTTGTTCAAGTTGGTTAAACCGAAACAGGGCTTCGAGACGAAGATCTAGGCGCTTGAATCACCTGATTCCGATAAACGAGCGAAAAGATAAACTAAAACGAAAATCGGATCAGAAATCGCAATCGAAAATAATCGCGGAAAATCCGAAAAAAAGGAAAAAAACTGATGAATAGGCTAACGAATGAACGTTCGCTGTCTGTGGCTAACGAGTGAACACCGTTCGTTAAAACAAATGTACGGACGAACGTCCGCTAAGTAACTAAACCGAGAAAACTAGCAAACCGTTCTAAAAAACCGAAACTAGGGTTTTTTCTAAAAAACCGACGGTTTTACCTAAACCAAAAAAACCGGACGGCGAGATTCGAACTCCGGCGCGGCTCCGGCGGCTTCCGGCGAGCGGGGTGGCGGCGCGGGCAACAGCGGGGTGCGGCGGGGCGGCGCGGGGTGGCGTGGGGTGGCGCGGGGCGGCTCAGCGGCGGTAGCGGCAGTGGCGTGCGGCGGCGTCGGCGCAGGGCGGCGGAGCGGCGAGCGGGTGGCGGCGGCTGCGGCTTGGGGCTCTAGGGGGGTCGGGTCGGCTTTTAAAGGGGGGAGGGTGGCTTATGGGAGGGGGCAGGGAGGCGTGGCCGGCTCGGCCTCGGCGAGCGGCGGCGTGCTGGTCGCGGTCTCCGCGAGGGAGACGGCGGCGCGGTGACGGCTGGGCCAACTGGGCCTGGCCCAGTTCGGTCCTGCGGGCTTCTCTCTTTAAAAAAACGTTCCGACGAAAATAAATCCTAGAAAAATAAATAAAAATCTAGAAATGCCAAAACAAATTTTCACCGTCTAAATAAAATATTTAGAACAAGATGAACATTTTCTTGGCCCTAAAATGCAATTTTCAAAACGTGCAATTTTTCTAATGCAAATAAAATTGCAATAAAACCCGAATAAAAGCAAATATTTGATTTCAATATTTTTCCTCCAATATTTCATTTCTTTTGGAGAAGTCATATTATCTCCTCTCATATATTTTAACATGAAATATTTTCGGAGAGAAAAATAATTAAAACCAAAAAAAATCCTCGTTTCAATATTTGATAAAATTCAAATATGAAAACAGTGAAATCCCCAACTCTCTCTCCGAGGGTCCTTGAGTTGCTTAGGATTTCGAGGATCAAGCCAAAATGCAATAAAATATGATATGCAATGATGACCTAATGTATAACATTCCAAATTGAAAATTTGGGATGTTACAGTGTAGGGGGCCCACGTGGGGTCTATGAGGCAGGGGGCGCGCCCTGGACCCTCGTGGCCAGGTGGTAAGGCCCCATGGTGTGTTCTCAGTGCCAATAATTCTAAAAAATCATCTAAAATTTTCAGGACATTTGGAGAACTTTTATTTTCGGGGTATTTTTTATTGCAAGGATAATTCAGAAAACAGACAGAAAATACTATTTTTGCTTTATTTAATCTAAATAACAGAAAGTAAAAGGAGGGTACAGAGAGTTGTGCTTTCTAACTTCATCCATCTCATGCTCATCAAAAGGAATCCACTAACAAGGTTGATCAAGTCTTGTTAACAAACTCTTTCCGAATCGCATGAAACTGGAGAATTTTTGAATAACACTAAGTTACCTCGACGGGGATATGCACATCCCCAACAATTAGAATATCATATTTCTTCTTGACAGTAGAAAGAGGAAATTCAAAACCTCCAATAGTAATTGTTGAAGTTTTTCCAATATAATTAATACTGTGGACTTGAGGTTGTTTCCTCGGAAAGTGTACCGTATGCTCAATACCATTAACATGAAAAGTGACATTGCCTTTGTTGCAATCAATAACAGCCCCTGCAGTATTCAAAAAGGGTCTACCAAGAATAATAGACATACTATCATCCTCGGGAATATCAAGAATAACGAAGTCTGTTAAAATAGTAACGTTTGCAACCACAACAGGCACATCCTCACAAATACCGACAGGTATAGCAGTTGATTTATCAGCCATTTGCAAAGATATTTCAGTAGGTGTCAACTTATTCAAATCAAGTCTACGATATAAAGAGAGAGGCATAACACTAACACTGGCTCCAACATCACATAAAGCAGTTTTAACATAGTTTCTTTTACTGGAGCATGGTATAGTTGGTACTCCTGGATCTCCAAGTTTCTTTGGTATTCCACCCTTAAAAGTATAATTAGCAAGCATGGTGGAAATTTCAGCCTTTGATATCTTTCTTTTATTTGTAACAATATCTTCCATATACTTAGCATAAGGATTCATTTTAAGCATATCGGTCAAACGCATACGCAAAAAGATAGGTCTAATCATTTCAGCAAAGTGCTCAAAATCCTCATCATCCTTTTTCTTGGATGGTTTAGGAGGAAAAGGCATGGGTTTTTGAACCCAAGGTTCTCTTTCTTTACCCTGCTTCCTAGCAACAAAGTCTCTCTCATCATAACGTTGATTCTTTGATTGTGGGTTATCAAGATCAACAACAGGTTCAAATTCTACTTCATTGTTATTGCTAGGTTGAGCATCAACATGAACATCATCATTAACATTATCACTAGATTCATGTTCATTACCAGATTGTGTTTCAGCATGAGAAATAGAAATATCATTAGGATTCTCAGGTGTGTCAACAACAGGTTCACTAGAATCATGCAAAGTCCTATCATTTTTCTTTTTCTTCCTCTTAGAAGAACTAGGTGTATCAACATTAGTTCTCTGAGAATCTTGCTCAATTCTCTTGGGGTGGCCCTCAGGATACAAAGGTTCCTGAGTCATTTTACCCCCTCTAGTCACAACTCTAACAACATTATCATTTTTCTTATTATATAATTCATTGAGCAAATCATTCAGAGCCTTAAGTACTTGTTCTGCTTGAGTGGTAACCATAGAAGCATGTTTACTAATAAGTTTAAGTTCACCTTTAACTCTAGACATATAATCACTCAAGTGTTCGATCATATAAGCATTGCATTTCAATTGTCTACCAACATAAGCATTGAAGTCCTCTTGTTTAACCATAAAACTATCAAACTCATCCAAGCATTGGCTAGCAGACTTATTACGAGGAATATCACCTTCATCAAATCTATAGAGATAATTTACCTTTACTACCTGTGTCGGGTTATCAAGACCATGTATTTTCTTCAATAGGTGGTAAATTCTTAACATCTTCAGCTTTAATATCTTTTTCTTTCATAGATTTCTTGGCCTCTTGCATATCTTCAGGACTGAGAAATAGAATACGCCTTTTCTTAGGAGTTGGTTGAGGAGTTGGTTTAAGAATTTTCCAATCATTTTCATTACTCAACATATTATTTAATAGCAATTCAGCTTAATCAACAGTTCTTTCCCTGAAAACACAACTAGCACAACTATCCAGGTGGTCTCTGGAAGCATCGGTTAGTCCATTATAAAAGATATCAAGTATTTCATTTTTCTTGAGAGGATGATCAGGCAAAGCATTAAGTAATCAGAGAAGCCTCCCTGAAGCTTGTGGGAGACTCTCTTCTTCAATTTGCACAAAATTATATATTTCCGTTAAGGCAGCTTGTTTCTTATGAGCGGGGAAATATTTAGCAGAGAAGTATAAATCATATCCTGGGGACTACGCACACAACCAGGATCAAGGGAATTAAACCATATTTTAGCATCACCCTTTAATGAGAACGGAAATAACTTAAGGATAAAGTAATAGCGAGTTTCCTCATCATTAGTGAATAGGGTGGCTATATCATTTAATTTAGTAAGATGTGCCACAACAGTTTCAGATTCATAGCCATAAAAAGGATCAGAGTCAACCAAAGTAATTAACTCAGGATCGACAGAGAAATCATAATCCTTATCAGAAATACAGGCAAAAGCAGGGTCATGTTTCATTCTAGCATTCAAGGATTTTTCTTTCAGCTTAGCTAACAGTTTCTTAAGATCATATCTATCATTGCACGCTAAAAAGTCTCTAGCAGTTTCTTCATCCATAACATAACCCTTAGGCACAACAGGCAATTCATATCTAGGGGAGAATCTTCATCATCACTTTCATCAATATTATCAGTTTCAATAATTTCATTCTCTCTAATCCTAGCAAGTTGTTCATCCAGAAAATCACCTAGTGGCACAGTATTATCAAGCATAGAAGTAGTTTCATCATAAGCATCATGTAAAGAAGAAATGGCATCATCAATAACATGCGACATATCAGAATCAATATCATGTGTAGGTGTCGCAAATTTACTCATAATAGAAGGTGAATCAAGTGCAGAGCTAGATGGCAGTTCCTTACCTCCCCTCATAGTTGAGGGATAAATCTTGGTTCTTTCATCTTTCAAGTTCTTCATAGTGATCAACAGATATAAATCTCAGGTGACTCAAAGAATAGAGCTATGCTCCCCGGCAACGGCACCAGAAAATAGTCTTGATAACCCACAAGTATAAGGGATCGCAATAGTTTTCGAGGGTAGAGTATTCAACCCAAATTTATTGATTCGACACAAGGGGAGCCAAAGAATATTCTCAAGTATTAACAGTTGAGTTGTCAATTCAACTGCACCTGAAAGACTTAATATCTGCAGCAAAGTATTTAGTAGAAAAGTAATATGGAAGTAACGGTAACGGTGGCAAAAGTAACAGTATTGGTTTTGTAGTAATTGTAACAATGGCAACGGAAAAGTAACTAAGCAAAGATCAATATGTGAAAAGCTCGTAGGCATTGGATCAGTGATGGATAATTATGTCGGATTCGATTCCTCATGCAACAGTTATAACATAGGGTGACACAGAACTATCTCCAGTTCATGTAGGCATGTATTCCGAATATAGTCATACGTGCTTATGGAAAAGAACTTGCATGACATCTTTTGTCCTACCCTCCCATGGCAGCGGGGTCCTATTGGAAACTAAGGGATATTAAGGCCTCCTTTTAATAGAGTACCAGAACAAAGCATTAGCACTTAGTGAATACATGTACTCCTCAAACTATAGTCATCACCGGGAGTGGTCCCGATTATTGTCACTTCGGGGTTACCGGATCATAACACATAGTAGGTGACTATTGACTTGCAAAATAGGATCAAGAACTCACATATATTCATGAAAACATAATAGGTTCAGATCTAAAATCATGGCACTCGGGCCCTAGTAACAAGCATTAAGCATAGCAAAGTCATAGCAACATCAATCTCAGAACATAATGGATACTAGGGATCAAACCCTGACAAAACTAACTCAATTACATGATAAATCTCATCCAACCCATCATCGTCCAGCAAGCCTATGATGGAATTACTCACGCACAGCGATGAGCATCATGAAATTGGTGATGGAGGAAGGTTGATGATGATGGTGGCGACGGATTCCCCTCTCCGGAGCCCCGAACGGACTCCAGATCAGCCCTCCCGAGAGAGATTAGGGCTTGGCGGCGGCTTCGTATCGTAAAACATGATGAATCCTTCTCTCTCATTTTTTTCTCCCCGAATGTGAATATATATATATAGAGAGAGTTGGAGTTGAGGTCGGTGGAGTCTCATGGGGCCCACGAGACATGGGGCGCGCCCTAGGGGGGTGGGCGCGGCCCCCACCCTCATGGACTGGGTGTGGGCCCCCTGATGTTGATTCTTTCGTCGGTATTTTTTATAAATTCCAAAAATATTCTCCATGAAGTTTCAGGTCATTCCGAGAAATTTTGTTTCTGCACAAAAATAACACCATGGTAATTCTGCTAAAAACAGCGTCAGTCCGGGTTAGTTCCATTCAAATCATGCAAGTTAGAGTCCAAAACAAGGTGAAAAGTGTTTGGAAAAGTAGATACGATGAATAGGTATCAGGGGGCCCACCAGGTGGGCACAACCCACCTGGGCGCGCCAGGGAGCCCAGGCGCGCCCTGGTGGGTTGTGCTCACCCAGGCCCACCTCTGGTGCCCATCTTCTGGTATATAAGTCATTTTGACCTAGAAAAAATAAGGAGAGGATGATTTCGGTTGAAGCTACGTCGGTATTCCCCCAAAGAGGAAGGGATGATGCAACACAGCGGCGGTAGGTATTTCCCTCAGATGTGAAACCAAGGTTATCGAACCAGTAGAGAACCAAGCAACACAACATAAACATCACCTGCACACAAATAACAACTTCTCGCAACCCGACGTGTTAAAGGGGTTGTCAATCCCTTCCGGGGTACGACGCCTCAAGATAGGCAAACAGACGTGAGGTAATTTTGTAGTAGATTGATAGATTGAATGCCAAATAAAATAAATAAGAATAAATTGTAGCAAGGTGTTTTTGTATTTTTTGGTTTAGTAGATCTGAAAATAAATGCAAAGGAAAAGTAGATCGCAAAGGCAAATAATATGAGAAAGAGACCCGGGGGGCGTAGATTTCACTAGTGGCTTCTCTTGAGAAAAAATAGCAAATGGTGGGTAAACGAATTATTTTTGGGCAATTGATAAACCTTCTAATAATCATGACGATATCCAGGCAATGATCATTATATAGGCATCACGTCCAAGATCAGTAGGCCGACTCCTGCCTGTATCTACTACTATTACTCCACACATCGACCGCTATCCAGCATGCATCTAGTGTATTAAGTTCATGGAGAAACGGAGTAATGCAATAAGAATGATGACATGATGTAGACAAGATCTATTTATGTAGAAATAAACCCCATCGTTTTATCCTTAATAGCAACGATGCATATGTGTCGGTTCCCCTTCTGTCACTGGGATCAAGCACCGTAAGATCGAACCCACTACAAAGCACCTCTTCCCAATGCAAGATAAATAGATCAAGTTGGCCAAACAAAACCCAAATATTGGAGAATAAATATGAGGCTATAAGAAATCATGCATAAAAGAGATCAAAGAAACTCAAATACTTTCATGGATATAAAAAGATAGATCTGATCTTAAACTCAAAGTTCATCGGATCCCAACAAACACACCGCAAAAGAGTTACATCATATGGATCTCCAAGAGACCAGTGTATTGAGAATCAAGATAGAGGAGAGGAAGCCATCTAGCTACTAACTACGGACCCGAAGGACTACAAAGAACTACCCACGCATCATCGGAGAGGCACCAATGGAGGTGGTGAACCCCATCCGAGATGGTGTTTAGATTAGATCTGGTGGTTCTGGACTATGCGGCGGCTGGATCAATATTTCATCCACTCCCCTAGGGTTTCTGGAATATTGGGGTATTTATAGAGCAAAGAGGCGGTCCAGGGAGTACCCGAGGTGGGCACAACCCACCAGGGCGCGCCTGGGCCTCCTAGCGCGCCCTGGTGGGTTGTGCTCTCCTCGGAGCACCCCCAGGCACAGCCATGGCCCGTTATGTCCCTTTTGGTCCATAAAAAATCTCTGTAGAGTTTCGTGGCATTTGAATTCCATTTGATATTGATTTTCTGTGATGTAAAAAACATGAAAAAAAACAACAACTGGCACTTGGCACTATGTCAATAGGTTTGTACCAAAAAATGATATAAAATGACTATAAAACATCCAAGATTGATAAATATAACAGCATGGAACAATCAAAAATTATAGATACGTTGGAGACATATCAGAGGACTTTCAGGACGGAGCGCCGCCGTCTCGAGGCGGAACTTGGGCAGGAGCACTTTTGCCCTCCGGCGGAGTGATTCCGCCGGGGGAAGTTCCCTCCCGGAGGGGGAAATCATCGTCATCATCATCACCAACAACTCTCCCATCTTGCGGAGGGCAATCTCCATCAACATCTTCAACAGCACCATCTCATCTCAAACCCTAGTTCATCTCTTGTGTTCAATCTTCTTACCGGAACTATAGATTGGTGCTTGTGGGTGACTGGTAGTGTTGATTACATCTTGTAGTTGATTACTATATGGTTTATTTGGTGGAAGATTATATGTTCAGATCCAATATGCTATTTAATACCCCTTTGATCTTGAGCATGATTATCATTTGTGAGTAGTTACTTTTGTTCTTGAGGTCACAGGAGAAATCATGTTGCAAGTAATCATGTGAACTTGATATGTATTCGATATTTTGATAGTATGTATGTTGTGTTTCCCTTAGTTGTTTCATGTGAACGTCGACTACATGACACCTCACCATATTTGGGCCTAAGGGAATGCATTGTGGAGTAGCAATTAGATGATGGGTTGCGAGAGTGACAGAAGCTTAAACCCCAGTTTATGTGCTATTCCGTAAGGGACCGATTGGATCCAAAAGTTCAATGCTATGGTTAGAATTTATTCTTAATACTTTTTCTCGTAGTTGCGTATGCTTGCGGGAGGGTTGGTCATACGTAGGAGGTTTGTAAAAGTAAGAACAACACCTAAGCAACAGTCCACCCACATATCAAATTATCAAAGTAGCGAACACAAATCGAACCAACATGGGGAAAGTGACTAGATGAAATTCCCGTGTACCCTCAAGAGCGCTTTTCTTATCATAAGAGACCTTTTTGGCCTGTCCTTTGCCTCAAAAGGATTGGGCTACCTTGCTGCACTTTTGTTACTACTATCGTTACTTGCTCGTTACAAATTACCTTGCTATCAAACTACTCCGCTACTTATAATTTCAGCACTTGCAGACATTACCATGCTGAAAACCACTTGTCATTTCCTTCTGCTCCTTGTTGGGTTTTACACTCTTACTTATCGAAAAGAGATACAATTGATCCCCTATACTTGTGGGTCATTAATGCCCAAAACACTATACGAGCTGTGGACAGGAAGAGTACCCTCTCTACAGCACTTGAGAGTTTGGGGGAGCCCAGCTAAGGAGAAAGTGTTTAATCCAAATATTGTGAAGTTAGATCCCAAAACAATCAGCTGTCACTTCATTGGCTATCCTGGTAGATCAAAAGGTTGTCGTTTCTACTGTTCAGACAGATACACAAAGTTTGAAGAAGCAAGACATGCAGCCTTCTTAGAGGATGAAATGATGAGGGGGAGCATGGCAGCTCGGAAAACTGATCTTGAGGAGAAGAGGGTGCATGCAACTAATTCGATGATTCAAGAGCCATATTTCTCACTACCTACTATAACTACACCATCAATCCCTGAGGTTGCGGTGCAAGCACCTGTTGCAACTCCACCCATGACAACTATGGGAGAAGATCCGGAAGCTGTCCATCAGGAGCCGACTGAATCCGTTGTTGGGCATGAAAGGGGGGAGCAGCAACCACTTTTAGAAGATGTGCCGGAAGTTGAGACCCTTAGACAGTCTACAAGACACAAAAAGTCAGCTATTTCTACTGATTATAAAGTTTATAACACATAATAGTTCGTACGGAAAAAGATCCCACGTCATGTGAAGAAGCCATGAGAAGCCCTCACTCATCAACGTGGCTGGAGGCAATGGAAAACGAGATGAAGTCGATGAGTTCCAAAGATGTTTGGGACTTATAGAATATTCCTAAAGGAGCCAGAACAGTAGGCTATAAATGGGTCTACAAAACCAAGTATGACTCTAAAGGAAATGTAGAAAAGTATAAAGCACGACTTGTGGCAAAAGGATTTACACAAAGAGAAGGGATAGATTACAATGAGACATTTCCCCCAGTCTCATGTAAGGATTCCTTCAGAATCATAATGTCATTAGTTGCACATTTTGATTTAGAGTTACATAAAATGGATGTAAAGACGACATTTCTGAATGAGGATTTAAAAGAAAAGGTTTACATGAAACAACCCAAGGGTTTTAACATGGAAGGCAAGGAAGATATGGGATGCCGCCTGAAGAAATCCATTTATGGATTAAGACAAGCCTCTAGACAGTGGTATCTAAAGTTTAATGAAACAAATAAATTTTTTGGATTTAAAGATAATATTGAGGACAAATGCATTTATGCAAAGTTTAAAAATGGGAAATATATTTTCCTAATCTTGTATGTGGATGATATCTTGCTTGCTAGCAGTGATGTTAGTCTTCTACAAGAAACAAAGAAATTCTTGTCCTCAAATTTTGATATAACAGATCTTGGTGAAGCATCATATGTTTTGGGCATAGAAATTCACCGAGATAGGAAAAATGGAGTTTTAGGACTATCGCAGAAGGCATATTTAGAAAAGGTTCTTAAAAAGTATAATATGTGTGCGAGTAAAGCCACACCTGCTCCTATAGTCAAGGGCGAGAGTTTTGTGAAATTCCAATGTCCCAAGAACTAGTACGAGATCGATCAAATGAAAGCAGTACCATATGCTTCGGCTATTGGAAGCTTACGGTATGCACAAGTGTGCACTCGCCCCTGACTTAGCTTTTATCACCACCAAGACAATCCAGACATAGAGCACTGGAAGATGGTAAAGAAAGCTTTGCGTTATGCGCAAGGCACGAAGGACCTCATGCTAACATACAGAAGATCGGATTCCCTAGAGATAAGAGGGTATTCAGACGCAGATTTTGCGGGGGACAGAGATGATAGAAAATCCACGTCAAAATATGTGTTCACTCTCGCTGGAGGGGCTATTTCATGGAGAAGCTCCAAATAGTCAATAGTTGCATCGTCCATGATGTATGCAGAATTCATAGCATGTTATGAGGCCATGGGGCAGGCGATATGGTTAAAGAAATTTATACCCGACTTGAAAATGGTAGATTGCATTCACGAACCACTAAAGATGTATTGTGACAACCAACCCGCAGTATTCTATGCTCACAACAACAAGTCGAGTAATGTTGCCAAAACAATAGAGATAAGGTATTATGTTGTGAAAGATAAAATCCAGGATCGCACTATAAGTCTCGAGCATATAAGGACAAAGGATATGCTTGCGGATCCTCTCACGAAAGGCTTACCACCTAATGTGTTCAAGGAACACTTAGCCGGCATGGGTTTAAGGGAAAGCCTATGATTCCTGGATCATGAGAGGCCCAAAAGGAATGGATTTGTTTCAAAACAGAGAGGTATGTTGTAGCTATCTGATTCTATCAGCAATTGAGTTGTGATGATGAAACATGTTCTATGTACTGATCTGTGATGAAACGAGTAAAGTAAAAATACATGGTTAAAAGTAAGGTTGAGATCAAGGGGGAGAATGTTAGGTTAATCTCCTCCCGTGTGGGCCCAACGCCCCACTAGCCCCTTAGACCTACGCCCATTATAATAGGAGACATTTTATAATTAAATAGAGCATAAAAGGGGAACAAATCTGCTTGCAAGATCCTAGCAAAAGAGAGAATGCTTTATTAATATAAGGCCATTACTTTTATTTCCCATAACATGAAACTACTAAGATATATTTCATGCCATCAGTTGATGCATCCTCTGATCATATAGCATGTGAATCACCCAACTCTTGGAACCGCAATCACCTTGGCGTTTGCATAGTCACCATTGGGTGTGGCGGCCACGAAGATCCTAACGCGATTGCAACAGTAGTCACCAGTAACAACTGCATCTTGGGGAACGTAAATCGCATCGGTGGAAGGTCTCTCTTTCTCAATCACATCTTTTGCCTCCTTGCCCTTCCTGCCCAACAACTCTGGCCAGATCAACTTGCCCGCTGTTGTGCATGCACAGTAACAATGAATTATTACAATTTGGTTTAACCTTTGAACACAAACAGTATGGTTATGTAAGACTAAAAAAATAAAGTGATGGATTTATGCGAAAGTTGAAGCATGAACACAAGAACTCTTATGGCATTGGCCAGTGACAGGGGAGCTGCAGGTCCTTTCAACATGGTATGCCATGGTTGCTAAACTTTTTTCTGTTGTGTGGAAGATGACGGACGGGTACAATCGTATTTATATGCAAAACTTGTAATTAAGTGACTCGTTAATGCATTACAAATATTGTCTCATTCATCACAATACAACCATGCAATTTCCGTTGGCCAGACACACTTACTAAATCAAATTAAGAGAGTAAATATACATAATGGGTACAATGGTGTATTAAAATTACGGAGGATTGAGGTGACTAAAAATAGGATAATGCGAGCTGATTTAGTATTGAATTATAAAATTACTTGCAATTGTTATTCATGAATTTGAAAATTAGTTAATTTTTAGTAGCATCAATCCTTGGTTATTATTTAACACGTTTTATGCCCAGGATCTATTTGTTTATTTTCTTGATTTTTTTGGTGAATACGCTTAGCAGCGTATCATTTCATTGATATGTAGAAGGGCGAACACAAGTTACAGGGATGCTCCCTCACAGACGTACACAAGCCGGCGTCTGAGAGGTTGCAAGGTGGAGCAGGGGGAAGGAGGATGCTCAGCCTCGAGACACAAGGTTTAAGTTACAGGGATAATCGCAGCAAGCCCTCGGGCACCCGCCTTAGCCCAGAGGCGGGCATCGTCTTTAATCGAACGTATAAGGTCTTCAGTGGAGGGGCACCGGTTCTCGAAGATGACCGCGTTGCGGTGCTTCCAAATGGACCAAGCGGAGAGTGCCATGATGGAGTTGAGGCCCTTCCATAGGCAGCCCGGGGATTCATCAACGGCCTTGGACCACCATGTGAAGAAGGTGGTGTCACCATCCATCGGTGGGGTAATGAGTCGGCACCACGACAGGATTTCATGCCATGTGATCCTGGAGAAGACGCACCCAGCGAGCAGGTCGCTCTCTTGCGCGCATAAGGCGCACACCGTGTCGATGGTGAGGCCATGGCGCGCCCGCCTCTCAGCCGTCCAGCACCTGTCGAGGGAGGCAAGCCAGAGAAAGATTTTGTTGTTCATGGGCGCCCAATTCTTCCAAAGAAGACGCCACCATGGGGATGAAGTGGAACCGTGGAAGAGAGCTTTGTAGCACGAGCTAGCGGAGTAGACGCCATTGGAAGTCCATCGCCATATGATGCGGTCTGGCTCGGAGGTGAGGGTAGTGGCTTACAATGCACGCCAAACACTGACATACTCGAGCACCTCCTGGGGTCCGAGGCTACCATGGATGTCGGCAATCCAGGATTGATGTGCGAGGCCCGCGCAAACCGTAGTGTGGCAGCGCCAGCGGCAAGGAACTAGCCGGAGGAGGGAGGGAGAAAGCTCATTGATCGACTGCCCGCCGAGCCAGTGGTCGGTCCAGAATAAGCATGTCGTGCCATTCCCGAGCTGCCAGGAAGTGGAGGCGTGGAAGAACTGGGCGGTGACCTCGTCGCTGGGGAGATGAAGGTGGTGCCATGGGCGAGAGGGATCGGTGGCCCTGAGCCAGAGCCAACGGCAATGCAGGGAGATGCCCACACGATGCAGGTCACGCACGCCAAGACCGCCAAGCTCGAGAGGGCGACAGACGCGGGGCCAGTTGACCAGGCAGCTGCCAGTGCGGGCATCCTTGCGCCCATGCCAAAGGAAGTCGCGGATGACGTGCGTGATCTTCCGAAGAATCGTTGGGGTGATAGCGATTGCCATAAGGATGTGGACGGGCATGGCGGAGAGCACATGCCGGACCAGAGCCAGCCGTTCGCCGCGGGAAAGAAGCGTCGCCTTCCAAGTTGCGAGCTTCCGCACGAGTTTATCCATCAGGGGGAGCAAGGCAGAGGCTGGCATCTTATGGATAGATAGAGGAAGGCCCAAGTAGATGATGGGGAATGAGGTGACCATGCAGGCCAGCGTGGAGGCGACGGCCAGGTTCACGTCGTCATCGCACCGGATCGGGGTGGCCGAGCACTTAAGGAAGTTGGTGTGGAGCCTGGAGGCCTCGCCAAAGATCTGAAGGAGTGCCCGGATGGTGGCGAACTCGGTGGTGGTCGGGTGGCAGAAGATCACGACGTCATTGACAAAGAGAGAAATGCTCGATGTCGCGTGTCGAGCTGTGAGTCGATGCAACATGCCAGCATTGAGCGCATGCTGCATAAGGGAGTAGAGAGTGTCGATCACAATGGCAAAAAGGAGGGGGAGACAGGGTCGCCCTGCCGCAGGCCACACGCGTGATCGACTGGCGGTCCGGGGTTGCCGTTGATGAGGACGCGTGTGGTCGCCGTGGAGACGAGGATGCTGATCCACTCACACCACCGGCGCCCAAAACCAAGGTGGCAGAGAACTTGGAGAAGGAAGGCCCAGGAAATGGTGTCGAAGGCCTTGGCGATGTCAAGCTTAAGCATGATTCCGGGGCCTTGAGATTATGCAGTAAGCGCGCAGTTTGCTGCACCAAGAGGAAATTGTCATGCACGCTGCGCCCGGCAATGAACGCGCTTTGGTTGACCGAGACAAGCTGGCCCATCTGGGGCGCCAAGCGGAGATAGAGAACTTTCGCAAAGGCTTGCCCATGATGTGAATCAGACTGATGGTTCTATAATCAGAGAGCGTTGCGGCATCGGGCTTCTTGGGGAGTAAGGTGATCAGGGCTTCATTAAGCTTGTGGAATCCGCGACCATTCATAGCATAGAGCTTGTCGAA